>NW_028324303.1:9021491-9218991 GCF_058129835.1 Hydra viridissima
TCGTCAAATTGGAGCCTTTCACCGAGATTTCTTGGAGCCTTTGGACATTTTCTGTTGTAACCTATCAGGCTGAGCACGAAAATGACAAAGACAATCAACAGAGAGGCTGGCAAGTACCGGATTTGGCGACAAAACCCCGTTTTTGGCTCAGTTTCCATACAAAACGTCGAAATTTGGGCCAAATGTGGCCAAATTGGAGGCTTTCACCGACTCCTCTTGGATCCCTTGGCCATATTTTGTTGTATCCTGTCAGGCTGAGCAAAAAAATGGCCAAGGGCATCAAGCAATTCAGTGAGAGATAGTACCGAATTTTGCGACAAATGCACAGAAATGCTTAGAATTTGCTTGTAATGTCGATTCTGTGATTATTTCGTCAAATTGGAGCCTTTCACCGAGATTTCTTGGAGCCTTTGGACATTTTCTGTTGTAACCTATCAGGCTGAGCACGAAAATGACAAAGACAATCAACAGAGAGGCTGGCAAGTACCGGATTTGGCGACAAAACCCCGTTTTTGGCTCAGTTTCCATACAAAACGTCGAAATTTGGGCCAAATGTGGCCAAATTGGAGGCTTTCACCGACTCCTCTTGGATCCCTTGGCCATATTTTGTTGTATCCTGTCAGGCTGAGCAAAAAAATGGCCAAGGGCATCAAGCAATTCAGTGGTAAGTACCGAATTTTGCGACAAATGCACAGAAATGCTTAGAATTTGCTTGTAATGTCGATTCTGTGATTATTTCGTCAAATTGGAGCCTTTCACCGAGATTTCTTGGAGCCTTTGGACATTTTCTGTTGTAACCTATCAGGCTGAGCACGGAAATGACAAAGACAATCAACAGAGAGGCTGGCAAGTACCGGATTTGGCGACAAAACCCCGTTTTTGGCTCAGTTTCCATACAAAACGTCGAAATTTGGGCCAAATGTGGCCAAATTGGAGGCTTTCACCGACTCCTCTTGGATCCCTTGGCCATATTTTGTTGTATCCTGTCAGGCTGAGCAAAAAAATGGCCAAGGGCATCAAGCAATTCAGTGGTAAGTACCGAATTTTGCGACAAATGCACAGAAATGCTTAGAATTTGCTTGTAATGTCGATTCTGTGATTATTTCGTCAAATTGGAGCCTTTCACCGAGATTTCTTGGAGCCTTTGGACATTTTCTGTTGTAACCTATCAGGCTGAGCACGGAAATGACAAAGACAATCAACAGAGAGGCTGGCAAGTACCGGATTTGGCGACAAAACCCCGTTTTTGGCTCAGTTTCCATACAAAACGTCGAAATTTGGGCCAAATGTGGCCAAATTGGAGGCTTTCACCGACTCCTCTTGGATCCCTTGGCCATATTTTGTTGTATCCTGTCAGGCTGAGCAAAAAAATGGCCAAGGGCATCAAGCAATTCAGTGGTAAGTACCGAATTTTGCGACAAATGCACAGAAATGCTTAGAATTTGCTTGTAATGTCGATTCTGTGATTATTTCGTCAAATTGGAGCCTTTCACCGAGATTTCTTGGAGCCTTTGGACATTTTCTGTTGTAACCTATCAGGCTGAGCACGAAATGACAAAGACAATCAACAGAGAGGCTGGCAAGTACCGGATTTGGCGACAAAACCCCGTTTTTGGCTCAGTTTCCATACAAAACGTCGAAATTTGGGCCAAATGTGGCCAAATTGGAGGCTTTCACCGACTCCTCTTGGATCCCTTGGCCATATTTTGTTGTATCCTGTCAGGCTGAGCAAAAAAATGGCCAAGGGCATCAAGCAATTCAGTGGTAAGTACCGAATTTTGCGACAAATGCACAGAAATGCTTAGAATTTGCTTGTAATGTCGATTCTGTGATTATTTCGTCAAATTGGAGCCTTTCACCGAGATTTCTTGGAGCCTTTGGACATTTTCTGTTGTAACCTATCAGGCTGAGCACGGAAATGACAAAGACAATCAACAGAGAGGCTGGCAAGTACCGGATTTGGCGACAAAACCCCGTTTTTGGCTCAGTTTCCATACAAAACGTCGAAATTTGGGCCAAATGTGGCCAAATTGGAGGCTTTCACCGACTCCTCTTGGATCCCTTGGCCATATTTTGTTGTATCCTGTCAGGCTGAGCAAAAAAATGGCCAAGGGCATCAAGCAATTCAGTGGTAAGTACCGAATTTTGCGACAAATGCACAGAAATGCTTAGAATTTGCTTGTAATGTCGATTCTGTGATTATTTCGTCAAATTGGAGCCTTTCACCGAGATTTCTTGGAGCCTTTGGACATTTTCTGTTGTAACCTATCAGGCTGAGCACGGAAATGACAAAGACAATCAACAGAGAGGCTGGCAAGTACCGGATTTGGCGACAAAACCCCGTTTTTGGCTCAGTTTCCATACAAAACGTCGAAATTTGGGCCAAATGTGGCCAAATTGGAGGCTTTCACCGACTCCTCTTGGATCCCTTGGCCATATTTTGTTGTATCCTGTCAGGCTGAGCAAAAAAATGGCCAAGGGCATCAAGCAATTCAGTGGTAAGTACCGAATTTTGCGACAAATGCACAGAAATGCTTAGAATTTGCTTGTAATGTCGATTCTGTGATTATTTCGTCAAATTGGAGCCTTTCACCGAGATTTCTTGGAGCCTTTGGACATTTTCTGTTGTAACCTATCAGGCTGAGCACGAAAATGACAAAGACAATCAACAGAGAGGCTGGCAAGTACCGGATTTGGCGACAAAACCCCGTTTTTGGCTCAGTTTCCATACAAAACGTCGAAATTTGGGCCAAATGTGGCCAAATTGGAGGCTTTCACCGACTCCTCTTGGATCCCTTGGCCATATTTTGTTGTATCCTGTCAGGCTGAGCAAAAAAATGGCCAAGGGCATCAAGCAATTCAGTGGTAAGTACCGAATTTTGCGACAAATGCACAGAAATGCTTAGAATTTGCTTGTAATGTCGATTCTGTGATTATTTCGTCAAATTGGAGCCTTTCACCGAGATTTCTTGGAGCCTTTGGACATTTTCTGTTGTAACCTATCAGGCTGAGCACGGAAATGACAAAGACAATCAACAGAGAGGCTGGCAAGTACCGGATTTGGCGACAAAACCCCGTTTTTGGCTCAGTTTCCATACAAAACGTCGAAATTTGGGCCAAATGTGGCCAAATTGGAGGCTTTCACCGACTCCTCTTGGATCCCTTGGCCATATTTTGTTGTATCCTGTCAGGCTGAGCAAAAAAATGGCCAAGGGCATCAAGCAATTCAGTGGTAAGTACCGAATTTTGCGACAAATGCACAGAAATGCTTAGAATTTGCTTGTAATGTCGATTCTGTGATTATTTCGTCAAATTGGAGCCTTTCACCGAGATTTCTTGGAGCCTTTGGACATTTTCTGTTGTAACCTATCAGGCTGAGCACGGAAATGACAAAGACAATCAACAGAGAGGCTGGCAAGTACCGGATTTGGCGACAAAACCCCGTTTTTGGCTCAGTTTCCATACAAAACGTCGAAATTTGGGCCAAATGTGGCCAAATTGGAGGCTTTCACCGACTCCTCTTGGATCCCTTGGCCATATTTTGTTGTATCCTGTCAGGCTGAGCAAAAAAATGGCCAAGGGCATCAAGCAATTCAGTGGTAAGTACCGAATTTTGCGACAAATGCACAGAAATGCTTAGAATTTGCTTGTAATGTCGATTCTGTGATTATTTCGTCAAATTGGAGCCTTTCACCGAGATTTCTTGGAGCCTTTGGACATTTTCTGTTGTAACCTATCAGGCTGAGCACGGAAATGACAAAGACAATCAACAGAGAGGCTGGCAAGTACCGGATTTGGCGACAAAACCCCGTTTTTGGCTCAGTTTCCATACAAAACGTCGAAATTTGGGCCAAATGTGGCCAAATTGGAGGCTTTCACCGACTCCTCTTGGATCCCTTGGCCATATTTTGTTGTATCCTGTCAGGCTGAGCAAAAAAATGGCCAAGGGCATCAAGCAATTCAGTGGTAAGTACCGAATTTTGCGACAAATGCACAGAAATGCTTAGAATTTGCTTGTAATGTCGATTCTGTGATTATTTCGTCAAATTGGAGCCTTTCACCGAGATTTCTTGGAGCCTTTGGACATTTTCTGTTGTAACCTATCAGGCTGAGCACGGAAATGACAAAGACAATCAACAGAGAGGCTGGCAAGTACCGGATTTGGCGACAAAACCCCGTTTTTGGCTCAGTTTCCATACAAAACGTCGAAATTTGGGCCAAATGTGGCCAAATTGGAGGCTTTCACCGACTCCTCTTGGATCCCTTGGCCATATTTTGTTGTATCCTGTCAGGCTGAGCAAAAAAATGGCCAAGGGCATCAAGCAATTCAGTGGTAAGTACCGAATTTTGCGACAAATGCACAGAAATGCTTAGAATTTGCTTGTAATGTCGATTCTGTGATTATTTCGTCAAATTGGAGCCTTTCACCGAGATTTCTTGGAGCCTTTGGACATTTTCTGTTGTAACCTATCAGGCTGAGCACGAAAATGACAAAGACAATCAACAGAGAGGCTGGCAAGTACCGGATTTGGCGACAAAACCCCGTTTTTGGCTCAGTTTCCATACAAAACGTCGAAATTTGGGCCAAATGTGGCCAAATTGGAGGCTTTCACCGACTCCTCTTGGATCCCTTGGCCATATTTTGTTGTATCCTGTCAGGCTGAGCAAAAAAATGGCCAAGGGCATCAAGCAATTCAGTGGTAAGTACCGAATTTTGCGACAAATGCACAGAAATGCTTAGAATTTGCTTGTAATGTCGATTCTGTGATTATTTCGTCAAATTGGAGCCTTTCACCGAGATTTCTTGGAGCCTTTGGACATTTTCTGTTGTAACCTATCAGGCTGAGCACGGAAATGACAAAGACAATCAACAGAGAGGCTGGCAAGTACCGGATTTGGCGACAAAACCCCGTTTTTGGCTCAGTTTCCATACAAAACGTCGAAATTTGGGCCAAATGTGGCCAAATTGGAGGCTTTCACCGACTCCTCTTGGATCCCTTGGCCATATTTTGTTGTATCCTGTCAGGCTGAGCAAAAAAATGGCCAAGGGCATCAAGCAATTCAGTGGTAAGTACCGAATTTTGCGACAAATGCACAGAAATGCTTAGAATTTGCTTGTAATGTCGATTCTGTGATTATTTCGTCAAATTGGAGCCTTTCACCGAGATTTCTTGGAGCCTTTGGACATTTTCTGTTGTAACCTATCAGGCTGAGCACGAAAATGACAAAGACAATCAACAGAGAGGCTGGCAAGTACCGGATTTGGCGACAAAACCCCGTTTTTGGCTCAGTTTCCATACAAAACGTCGAAATTTGGGCCAAATGTGGCCAAATTGGAGGCTTTCACCGACTCCTCTTGGATCCCTTGGCCATATTTTGTTGTATCCTGTCAGGCTGAGCAAAAAAATGGCCAAGGGCATCAAGCAATTCAGTGGTAAGTACCGAATTTTGCGACAAATGCACAGAAATGCTTAGAATTTGCTTGTAATGTCGATTCTGTGATTATTTCGTCAAATTGGAGCCTTTCACCGAGATTTCTTGGAGCCTTTGGACATTTTCTGTTGTAACCTATCAGGCTGAGCACGAAAATGACAAAGACAATCAACAGAGAGGCTGGCAAGTACCGGATTTGGCGACAAAACCCCGTTTTTGGCTCAGTTTCCATACAAAACGTCGAAATTTGGGCCAAATGTGGCCAAATTGGAGGCTTTCACCGACTCCTCTTGGATCCCTTGGCCATATTTTGTTGTATCCTGTCAGGCTGAGCAAAAAAATGGCCAAGGGCATCAAGCAATTCAGTGGTAAGTACCGAATTTTGCGACAAATGCACAGAAATGCTTAGAATTTGCTTGTAATGTCGATTCTGTGATTATTTCGTCAAATTGGAGCCTTTCACCGAGATTTCTTGGAGCCTTTGGACATTTTCTGTTGTAACCTATCAGGCTGAGCACGAAAATGACAAAGACAATCAACAGAGAGGCTGGCAAGTACCGGATTTGGCGACAAAACCCCGTTTTTGGCTCAGTTTCCATACAAAACGTCGAAATTTGGGCCAAATGTGGCCAAATTGGAGGCTTTCACCGACTCCTCTTGGATCCCTTGGCCATATTTTGTTGTATCCTGTCAGGCTGAGCAAAAAAATGGCCAAGGGCATCAAGCAATTCAGTGGTAAGTACCGAATTTTGCGACAAATGCACAGAAATGCTTAGAATTTGCTTGTAATGTCGATTCTGTGATTATTTCGTCAAATTGGAGCCTTTCACCGAGATTTCTTGGAGCCTTTGGACATTTTCTGTTGTAACCTATCAGGCTGAGCACGAAAATGACAAAGACAATCAACAGAGAGGCTGGCAAGTACCGGATTTGGCGACAAAACCCCGTTTTTGGCTCAGTTTCCATACAAAACGTCGAAATTTGGGCCAAATGTGGCCAAATTGGAGGCTTTCACCGACTCCTCTTGGATCCCTTGGCCATATTTTGTTGTATCCTGTCAGGCTGAGCAAAAAAATGGCCAAGGGCATCAAGCAATTCAGTGGTAAGTACCGAATTTTGCGACAAATGCACAGAAATGCTTAGAATTTGCTTGTAATGTCGATTCTGTGATTATTTCGTCAAATTGGAGCCTTTCACCGAGATTTCTTGGAGCCTTTGGACATTTTCTGTTGTAACCTATCAGGCTGAGCACGAAAATGACAAAGACAATCAACAGAGAGGCTGGCAAGTACCGGATTTGGCGACAAAACCCCGTTTTTGGCTCAGTTTCCATACAAAACGTCGAAATTTGGGCCAAATGTGGCCAAATTGGAGGCTTTCACCGACTCCTCTTGGATCCCTTGGCCATATTTTGTTGTATCCTGTCAGGCTGAGCAAAAAAATGGCCAAGGGCATCAAGCAATTCAGTGGTAAGTACCGAATTTTGCGACAAATGCACAGAAATGCTTAGAATTTGCTTGTAATGTCGATTCTGTGATTATTTCGTCAAATTGGAGCCTTTCACCGAGATTTCTTGGAGCCTTTGGACATTTTCTGTTGTAACCTATCAGGCTGAGCACGAAAATGACAAAGACAATCAACAGAGAGGCTGGCAAGTACCGGATTTGGCGACAAAACCCCGTTTTTGGCTCAGTTTCCATACAAAACGTCGAAATTTGGGCCAAATGTGGCCAAATTGGAGGCTTTCACCGACTCCTCTTGGATCCCTTGGCCATATTTTGTTGTATCCTGTCAGGCTGAGCAAAAAAATGGCCAAGGGCATCAAGCAATTCAGTGGTAAGTACCGAATTTTGCGACAAATGCACAGAAATGCTTAGAATTTGCTTGTAATGTCGATTCTGTGATTATTTCGTCAAATTGGAGCCTTTCACCGAGATTTCTTGGAGCCTTTGGACATTTTCTGTTGTAACCTATCAGGCTGAGCACGAAAATGACAAAGACAATCAACAGAGAGGCTGGCAAGTACCGGATTTGGCGACAAAACCCCGTTTTTGGCTCAGTTTCCATACAAAACGTCGAAATTTGGGCCAAATGTGGCCAAATTGGAGGCTTTCACCGACTCCTCTTGGATCCCTTGGCCATATTTTGTTGTATCCTGTCAGGCTGAGCAAAAAAATGGCCAAGGGCATCAAGCAATTCAGTGGTAAGTACCGAATTTTGCGACAAATGCACAGAAATGCTTAGAATTTGCTTGTAATGTCGATTCTGTGATTATTTCGTCAAATTGGAGCCTTTCACCGAGATTTCTTGGAGCCTTTGGACATTTTCTGTTGTAACCTATCAGGCTGAGCACGAAAATGACAAAGACAATCAACAGAGAGGCTGGCAAGTACCGGATTTGGCGACAAAACCCCGTTTTTGGCTCAGTTTCCATACAAAACGTCGAAATTTGGGCCAAATGTGGCCAAATTGGAGGCTTTCACCGACTCCTCTTGGATCCCTTGGCCATATTTTGTTGTATCCTGTCAGGCTGAGCAAAAAAATGGCCAAGGGCATCAAGCAATTCAGTGGTAAGTACCGAATTTTGCGACAAATGCACAGAAATGCTTAGAATTTGCTTGTAATGTCGATTCTGTGATTATTTCGTCAAATTGGAGCCTTTCACCGAGATTTCTTGGAGCCTTTGGACATTTTCTGTTGTAACCTATCAGGCTGAGCACGGAAATGACAAAGACAATCAACAGAGAGGCTGGCAAGTACCGGATTTGGCGACAAAACCCCGTTTTTGGCTCAGTTTCCATACAAAACGTCGAAATTTGGGCCAAATGTGGCCAAATTGGAGGCTTTCACCGACTCCTCTTGGATCCCTTGGCCATATTTTGTTGTATCCTGTCAGGCTGAGCAAAAAAATGGCCAAGGGCATCAAGCAATTCAGTGGTAAGTACCGAATTTTGCGACAAATGCACAGAAATGCTTAGAATTTGCTTGTAATGTCGATTCTGTGATTATTTCGTCAAATTGGAGCCTTTCACCGAGATTTCTTGGAGCCTTTGGACATTTTCTGTTGTAACCTATCAGGCTGAGCACGAAAATGACAAAGACAATCAACAGAGAGGCTGGCAAGTACCGGATTTGGCGACAAAACCCCGTTTTTGGCTCAGTTTCCATACAAAACGTCGAAATTTGGGCCAAATGTGGCCAAATTGGAGGCTTTCACCGACTCCTCTTGGATCCCTTGGCCATATTTTGTTGTATCCTGTCAGGCTGAGCAAAAAAATGGCCAAGGGCATCAAGCAATTCAGTGGTAAGTACCGAATTTTGCGACAAATGCACAGAAATGCTTAGAATTTGCTTGTAATGTCGATTCTGTGATTATTTCGTCAAATTGGAGCCTTTCACCGAGATTTCTTGGAGCCTTTGGACATTTTCTGTTGTAACCTATCAGGCTGAGCACGGAAATGACAAAGACAATCAACAGAGAGGCTGGCAAGTACCGGATTTGGCGACAAAACCCCGTTTTTGGCTCAGTTTCCATACAAAACGTCGAAATTTGGGCCAAATGTGGCCAAATTGGAGGCTTTCACCGACTCCTCTTGGATCCCTTGGCCATATTTTGTTGTATCCTGTCAGGCTGAGCAAAAAAATGGCCAAGGGCATCAAGCAATTCAGTGGTAAGTACCGAATTTTGCGACAAATGCACAGAAATGCTTAGAATTTGCTTGTAATGTCGATTCTGTGATTATTTCGTCAAATTGGAGCCTTTCACCGAGATTTCTTGGAGCCTTTGGACATTTTCTGTTGTAACCTATCAGGCTGAGCACGGAAATGACAAAGACAATCAACAGAGAGGCTGGCAAGTACCGGATTTGGCGACAAAACCCCGTTTTTGGCTCAGTTTCCATACAAAACGTCGAAATTTGGGCCAAATGTGGCCAAATTGGAGGCTTTCACCGACTCCTCTTGGATCCCTTGGCCATATTTTGTTGTATCCTGTCAGGCTGAGCAAAAAAATGGCCAAGGGCATCAAGCAATTCAGTGGTAAGTACCGAATTTTGCGACAAATGCACAGAAATGCTTAGAATTTGCTTGTAATGTCGATTCTGTGATTATTTCGTCAAATTGGAGCCTTTCACCGAGATTTCTTGGAGCCTTTGGACATTTTCTGTTGTAACCTATCAGACTGAGCACGAAAATGACAAAGACAATCAACAGAGAGGCTGGCAAGTACCGGATTTGGCGACAAAACCCCGTTTTTGGCTCAGTTTCCATACAAAACGTCGAAATTTGGGCCAAATGTGGCCAAATTGGAGGCTTTCACCGACTCCTCTTGGATCCCTTGGCCATATTTTGTTGTATCCTGTCAGGCTGAGCAAAAAAATGGCCAAGGGCATCAAGCAATTCAGTGGTAAGTACCGAATTTTGCGACAAATGCACAGAAATGCTTAGAATTTGCTTGTAATGTCGATTCTGTGATTATTTCGTCAAATTGGAGCCTTTCACCGAGATTTCTTGGAGCCTTTGGACATTTTCTGTTGTAACCTATCAGGCTGAGCACGAAAATGACAAAGACAATCAACAGAGAGGCTGGCAAGTACCGGATTTGGCGACAAAACCCCGTTTTTGGCTCAGTTTCCATACAAAACGTCGAAATTTGGGCCAAATGTGGCCAAATTGGAGGCTTTCACCGACTCCTCTTGGATCCCTTGGCCATATTTTGTTGTATCCTGTCAGGCTGAGCAAAAAAATGGCCAAGGGCATCAAGCAATTCAGTGGTAAGTACCGAATTTTGCGACAAATGCACAGAAATGCTTAGAATTTGCTTGTAATGTCGATTCTGTGATTATTTCGTCAAATTGGAGCCTTTCACCGAGATTTCTTGGAGCCTTTGGACATTTTCTGTTGTAACCTATCAGGCTGAGCACGGAAATGACAAAGACAATCAACAGAGAGGCTGGCAAGTACCGGATTTGGCGACAAAACCCCGTTTTTGGCTCAGTTTCCATACAAAACGTCGAAATTTGGGCCAAATGTGGCCAAATTGGAGGCTTTCACCGACTCCTCTTGGATCCCTTGGCCATATTTTGTTGTATCCTGTCAGGCTGAGCAAAAAAATGGCCAAGGGCATCAAGCAATTCAGTGGTAAGTACCGAATTTTGCGACAAATGCACAGAAATGCTTAGAATTTGCTTGTAATGTCGATTCTGTGATTATTTCGTCAAATTGGAGCCTTTCACCGAGATTTCTTGGAGCCTTTGGACATTTTCTGTTGTAACCTATCAGGCTGAGCACGAAAATGACAAAGACAATCAACAGAGAGGCTGGCAAGTACCGGATTTGGCGACAAAACCCCGTTTTTGGCTCAGTTTCCATACAAAACGTCGAAATTTGGGCCAAATGTGGCCAAATTGGAGGCTTTCACCGACTCCTCTTGGATCCCTTGGCCATATTTTGTTGTATCCTGTCAGGCTGAGCAAAAAAATGGCCAAGGGCATCAAGCAATTCAGTGGTAAGTACCGAATTTTGCGACAAATGCACAGAAATGCTTAGAATTTGCTTGTAATGTCGATTCTGTGATTATTTCGTCAAATTGGAGCCTTTCACCGAGATTTCTTGGAGCCTTTGGACATTTTCTGTTGTAACCTATCAGGCTGAGCACGGAAATGACAAAGACAATCAACAGAGAGGCTGGCAAGTACCGGATTTGGCGACAAAACCCCGTTTTTGGCTCAGTTTCCATACAAAACGTCGAAATTTGGGCCAAATGTGGCCAAATTGGAGGCTTTCACCGACTCCTCTTGGATCCCTTGGCCATATTTTGTTGTATCCTGTCAGGCTGAGCAAAAAAATGGCCAAGGGCATCAAGCAATTCAGTGGTAAGTACCGAATTTTGCGACAAATGCACAGAAATGCTTAGAATTTGCTTGTAATGTCGATTCTGTGATTATTTCGTCAAATTGGAGCCTTTCACCGAGATTTCTTGGAGCCTTTGGACATTTTCTGTTGTAACCTATCAGGCTGAGCACGGAAATGACAAAGACAATCAACAGAGAGGCTGGCAAGTACCGGATTTGGCGACAAAACCCCGTTTTTGGCTCAGTTTCCATACAAAACGTCGAAATTTGGGCCAAATGTGGCCAAATTGGAGGCTTTCACCGACTCCTCTTGGATCCCTTGGCCATATTTTGTTGTATCCTGTCAGGCTGAGCAAAAAAATGGCCAAGGGCATCAAGCAATTCAGTGGTAAGTACCGAATTTTGCGACAAATGCACAGAAATGCTTAGAATTTGCTTGTAATGTCGATTCTGTGATTATTTCGTCAAATTGGAGCCTTTCACCGAGATTTCTTGGAGCCTTTGGACATTTTCTGTTGTAACCTATCAGGCTGAGCACGAAAATGACAAAGACAATCAACAGAGAGGCTGGCAAGTACCGGATTTGGCGACAAAACCCCGTTTTTGGCTCAGTTTCCATACAAAACGTCGAAATTTGGGCCAAATGTGGCCAAATTGGAGGCTTTCACCGACTCCTCTTGGATCCCTTGGCCATATTTTGTTGTATCCTGTCAGGCTGAGCAAAAAAATGGCCAAGGGCATCAAGCAATTCAGTGGTAAGTACCGAATTTTGCGACAAATGCACAGAAATGCTTAGAATTTGCTTGTAATGTCGATTCTGTGATTATTTCGTCAAATTGGAGCCTTTCACCGAGATTTCTTGGAGCCTTTGGACATTTTCTGTTGTAACCTATCAGGCTGAGCACGGAAATGACAAAGACAATCAACAGAGAGGCTGGCAAGTACCGGATTTGGCGACAAAACCCCGTTTTTGGCTCAGTTTCCATACAAAACGTCGAAATTTGGGCCAAATGTGGCCAAATTGGAGGCTTTCACCGACTCCTCTTGGATCCCTTGGCCATATTTTGTTGTATCCTGTCAGGCTGAGCAAAAAAATGGCCAAGGGCATCAAGCAATTCAGTGGTAAGTACCGAATTTTGCGACAAATGCACAGAAATGCTTAGAATTTGCTTGTAATGTCGATTCTGTGATTATTTCGTCAAATTGGAGCCTTTCACCGAGATTTCTTGGAGCCTTTGGACATTTTCTGTTGTAACCTATCAGGCTGAGCACGAAAATGACAAAGACAATCAACAGAGAGGCTGGCAAGTACCGGATTTGGCGACAAAACCCCGTTTTTGGCTCAGTTTCCATACAAAACGTCGAAATTTGGGCCAAATGTGGCCAAATTGGAGGCTTTCACCGACTCCTCTTGGATCCCTTGGCCATATTTTGTTGTATCCTGTCAGGCTGAGCAAAAAAATGGCCAAGGGCATCAAGCAATTCAGTGGTAAGTACCGAATTTTGCGACAAATGCACAGAAATGCTTAGAATTTGCTTGTAATGTCGATTCTGTGATTATTTCGTCAAATTGGAGCCTTTCACCGAGATTTCTTGGAGCCTTTGGACATTTTCTGTTGTAACCTATCAGGCTGAGCACGAAAATGACAAAGACAATCAACAGAGAGGCTGGCAAGTACCGGATTTGGCGACAAAACCCCGTTTTTGGCTCAGTTTCCATACAAAACGTCGAAATTTGGGCCAAATGTGGCCAAATTGGAGGCTTTCACCGACTCCTCTTGGATCCCTTGGCCATATTTTGTTGTATCCTGTCAGGCTGAGCAAAAAAATGGCCAAGGGCATCAAGCAATTCAGTGGTAAGTACCGAATTTTGCGACAAATGCACAGAAATGCTTAGAATTTGCTTGTAATGTCGATTCTGTGATTATTTCGTCAAATTGGAGCCTTTCACCGAGATTTCTTGGAGCCTTTGGACATTTTCTGTTGTAACCTATCAGGCTGAGCACGAAAATGACAAAGACAATCAACAGAGAGGCTGGCAAGTACCGGATTTGGCGACAAAACCCCGTTTTTGGCTCAGTTTCCATACAAAACGTCGAAATTTGGGCCAAATGTGGCCAAATTGGAGGCTTTCACCGACTCCTCTTGGATCCCTTGGCCATATTTTGTTGTATCCTGTCAGGCTGAGCAAAAAAATGGCCAAGGGCATCAAGCAATTCAGTGGTAAGTACCGAATTTTGCGACAAATGCACAGAAATGCTTAGAATTTGCTTGTAATGTCGATTCTGTGATTATTTCGTCAAATTGGAGCCTTTCACCGAGATTTCTTGGAGCCTTTGGACATTTTCTGTTGTAACCTATCAGGCTGAGCACGAAAATGACAAAGACAATCAACAGAGAGGCTGGCAAGTACCGGATTTGGCGACAAAACCCCGTTTTTGGCTCAGTTTCCATACAAAACGTCGAAATTTGGGCCAAATGTGGCCAAATTGGAGGCTTTCACCGACTCCTCTTGGATCCCTTGGCCATATTTTGTTGTATCCTGTCAGGCTGAGCAAAAAAATGGCCAAGGGCATCAAGCAATTCAGTGGTAAGTACCGAATTTTGCGACAAATGCACAGAAATGCTTAGAATTTGCTTGTAATGTCGATTCTGTGATTATTTCGTCAAATTGGAGCCTTTCACCGAGATTTCTTGGAGCCTTTGGACATTTTCTGTTGTAACCTATCAGGCTGAGCACGGAAATGACAAAGACAATCAACAGAGAGGCTGGCAAGTACCGGATTTGGCGACAAAACCCCGTTTTTGGCTCAGTTTCCATACAAAACGTCGAAATTTGGGCCAAATGTGGCCAAATTGGAGGCTTTCACCGACTCCTCTTGGATCCCTTGGCCATATTTTGTTGTATCCTGTCAGGCTGAGCAAAAAAATGGCCAAGGGCATCAAGCAATTCAGTGGTAAGTACCGAATTTTGCGACAAATGCACAGAAATGCTTAGAATTTGCTTGTAATGTCGATTCTGTGATTATTTCGTCAAATTGGAGCCTTTCACCGAGATTTCTTGGAGCCTTTGGACATTTTCTGTTGTAACCTATCAGGCTGAGCACGGAAATGACAAAGACAATCAACAGAGAGGCTGGCAAGTACCGGATTTGGCGACAAAACCCCGTTTTTGGCTCAGTTTCCATACAAAACGTCGAAATTTGGGCCAAATGTGGCCAAATTGGAGGCTTTCACCGACTCCTCTTGGATCCCTTGGCCATATTTTGTTGTATCCTGTCAGGCTGAGCAAAAAAATGGCCAAGGGCATCAAGCAATTCAGTGGTAAGTACCGAATTTTGCGACAAATGCACAGAAATGCTTAGAATTTGCTTGTAATGTCGATTCTGTGATTATTTCGTCAAATTGGAGCCTTTCACCGAGATTTCTTGGAGCCTTTGGACATTTTCTGTTGTAACCTATCAGGCTGAGCACGAAAATGACAAAGACAATCAACAGAGAGGCTGGCAAGTACCGGATTTGGCGACAAAACCCCGTTTTTGGCTCAGTTTCCATACAAAACGTCGAAATTTGGGCCAAATGTGGCCAAATTGGAGGCTTTCACCGACTCCTCTTGGATCCCTTGGCCATATTTTGTTGTATCCTGTCAGGCTGAGCAAAAAAATGGCCAAGGGCATCAAGCAATTCAGTGGTAAGTACCGAATTTTGCGACAAATGCACAGAAATGCTTAGAATTTGCTTGTAATGTCGATTCTGTGATTATTTCGTCAAATTGGAGCCTTTCACCGAGATTTCTTGGAGCCTTTGGACATTTTCTGTTGTAACCTATCAGGCTGAGCACGAAAATGACAAAGACAATCAACAGAGAGGCTGGCAAGTACCGGATTTGGCGACAAAACCCCGTTTTTGGCTCAGTTTCCATACAAAACGTCGAAATTTGGGCCAAATGTGGCCAAATTGGAGGCTTTCACCGACTCCTCTTGGATCCCTTGGCCATATTTTGTTGTATCCTGTCAGGCTGAGCAAAAAAATGGCCAAGGGCATCAAGCAATTCAGTGGTAAGTACCGAATTTTGCGACAAATGCACAGAAATGCTTAGAATTTGCTTGTAATGTCGATTCTGTGATTATTTCGTCAAATTGGAGCCTTTCACCGAGATTTCTTGGAGCCTTTGGACATTTTCTGTTGTAACCTATCAGGCTGAGCACGAAAATGACAAAGACAATCAACAGAGAGGCTGGCAAGTACCGGATTTGGCGACAAAACCCCGTTTTTGGCTCAGTTTCCATACAAAACGTCGAAATTTGGGCCAAATGTGGCCAAATTGGAGGCTTTCACCGACTCCTCTTGGATCCCTTGGCCATATTTTGTTGTATCCTGTCAGGCTGAGCAAAAAAATGGCCAAGGGCATCAAGCAATTCAGTGGTAAGTACCGAATTTTGCGACAAATGCACAGAAATGCTTAGAATTTGCTTGTAATGTCGATTCTGTGATTATTTCGTCAAATTGGAGCCTTTCACCGAGATTTCTTGGAGCCTTTGGACATTTTCTGTTGTAACCTATCAGGCTGAGCACGAAAATGACAAAGACAATCAACAGAGAGGCTGGCAAGTACCGGATTTGGCGACAAAACCCCGTTTTTGGCTCAGTTTCCATACAAAACGTCGAAATTTGGGCCAAATGTGGCCAAATTGGAGGCTTTCACCGACTCCTCTTGGATCCCTTGGCCATATTTTGTTGTATCCTGTCAGGCTGAGCAAAAAAATGGCCAAGGGCATCAAGCAATTCAGTGGTAAGTACCGAATTTTGCGACAAATGCACAGAAATGCTTAGAATTTGCTTGTAATGTCGATTCTGTGATTATTTCGTCAAATTGGAGCCTTTCACCGAGATTTCTTGGAGCCTTTGGACATTTTCTGTTGTAACCTATCAGGCTGAGCACGAAAATGACAAAGACAATCAACAGAGAGGCTGGCAAGTACCGGATTTGGCGACAAAACCCCGTTTTTGGCTCAGTTTCCATACAAAACGTCGAAATTTGGGCCAAATGTGGCCAAATTGGAGGCTTTCACCGACTCCTCTTGGATCCCTTGGCCATATTTTGTTGTATCCTGTCAGGCTGAGCAAAAAAATGGCCAAGGGCATCAAGCAATTCAGTGGTAAGTACCGAATTTTGCGACAAATGCACAGAAATGCTTAGAATTTGCTTGTAATGTCGATTCTGTGATTATTTCGTCAAATTGGAGCCTTTCACCGAGATTTCTTGGAGCCTTTGGACATTTTCTGTTGTAACCTATCAGGCTGAGCACGAAAATGACAAAGACAATCAACAGAGAGGCTGGCAAGTACCGGATTTGGCGACAAAACCCCGTTTTTGGCTCAGTTTCCATACAAAACGTCGAAATTTGGGCCAAATGTGGCCAAATTGGAGGCTTTCACCGACTCCTCTTGGATCCCTTGGCCATATTTTGTTGTATCCTGTCAGGCTGAGCAAAAAAATGGCCAAGGGCATCAAGCAATTCAGTGGTAAGTACCGAATTTTGCGACAAATGCACAGAAATGCTTAGAATTTGCTTGTAATGTCGATTCTGTGATTATTTCGTCAAATTGGAGCCTTTCACCGAGATTTCTTGGAGCCTTTGGACATTTTCTGTTGTAACCTATCAGGCTGAGCACGAAAATGACAAAGACAATCAACAGAGAGGCTGGCAAGTACCGGATTTGGCGACAAAACCCCGTTTTTGGCTCAGTTTCCATACAAAACGTCGAAATTTGGGCCAAATGTGGCCAAATTGGAGGCTTTCACCGACTCCTCTTGGATCCCTTGGCCATATTTTGTTGTATCCTGTCAGGCTGAGCAAAAAAATGGCCAAGGGCATCAAGCAATTCAGTGGTAAGTACCGAATTTTGCGACAAATGCACAGAAATGCTTAGAATTTGCTTGTAATGTCGATTCTGTGATTATTTCGTCAAATTGGAGCCTTTCACCGAGATTTCTTGGAGCCTTTGGACATTTTCTGTTGTAACCTATCAGGCTGAGCACGAAAATGACAAAGACAATCAACAGAGAGGCTGGCAAGTACCGGATTTGGCGACAAAACCCCGTTTTTGGCTCAGTTTCCATACAAAACGTCGAAATTTGGGCCAAATGTGGCCAAATTGGAGGCTTTCACCGACTCCTCTTGGATCCCTTGGCCATATTTTGTTGTATCCTGTCAGGCTGAGCAAAAAAATGGCCAAGGGCATCAAGCAATTCAGTGGTAAGTACCGAATTTTGCGACAAATGCACAGAAATGCTTAGAATTTGCTTGTAATGTCGATTCTGTGATTATTTCGTCAAATTGGAGCCTTTCACCGAGATTTCTTGGAGCCTTTGGACATTTTCTGTTGTAACCTATCAGGCTGAGCACGAAAATGACAAAGACAATCAACAGAGAGGCTGGCAAGTACCGGATTTGGCGACAAAACCCCGTTTTTGGCTCAGTTTCCATACAAAACGTCGAAATTTGGGCCAAATGTGGCCAAATTGGAGGCTTTCACCGACTCCTCTTGGATCCCTTGGCCATATTTTGTTGTATCCTGTCAGGCTGAGCAAAAAAATGGCCAAGGGCATCAAGCAATTCAGTGGTAAGTACCGAATTTTGCGACAAATGCACAGAAATGCTTAGAATTTGCTTGTAATGTCGATTCTGTGATTATTTCGTCAAATTGGAGCCTTTCACCGAGATTTCTTGGAGCCTTTGGACATTTTCTGTTGTAACCTATCAGGCTGAGCACGAAAATGACAAAGACAATCAACAGAGAGGCTGGCAAGTACCGGATTTGGCGACAAAACCCCGTTTTTGGCTCAGTTTCCATACAAAACGTCGAAATTTGGGCCAAATGTGGCCAAATTGGAGGCTTTCACCGACTCCTCTTGGATCCCTTGGCCATATTTTGTTGTATCCTGTCAGGCTGAGCAAAAAAATGGCCAAGGGCATCAAGCAATTCAGTGGTAAGTACCGAATTTTGCGACAAATGCACAGAAATGCTTAGAATTTGCTTGTAATGTCGATTCTGTGATTATTTCGTCAAATTGGAGCCTTTCACCGAGATTTCTTGGAGCCTTTGGACATTTTCTGTTGTAACCTATCAGGCTGAGCACGAAAATGACAAAGACAATCAACAGAGAGGCTGGCAAGTACCGGATTTGGCGACAAAACCCCGTTTTTGGCTCAGTTTCCATACAAAACGTCGAAATTTGGGCCAAATGTGGCCAAATTGGAGGCTTTCACCGACTCCTCTTGGATCCCTTGGCCATATTTTGTTGTATCCTGTCAGGCTGAGCAAAAAAATAGCCAAGGGCATCAAGCAATTCAGTGGTAAGTACCGAATTTTGCGACAAATGCACAGAAATGCTTAGAATTTGCTTGTAATGTCGATTCTGTGATTATTTCGTCAAATTGGAGCCTTTCACCGAGATTTCTTGGAGCCTTTGGACATTTTCTGTTGTAACCTATCAGGCTGAGCACGGAAATGACAAAGACAATCAACAGAGAGGCTGGCAAGTACCGGATTTGGCGACAAAACCCCGTTTTTGGCTCAGTTTCCATACAAAACGTCGAAATTTGGGCCAAATGTGGCCAAATTGGAGGCTTTCACCGACTCCTCTTGGATCCCTTGGCCATATTTTGTTGTATCCTGTCAGGCTGAGCAAAAAAATGGCCAAGGGCATCAAGCAATTCAGTGGTAAGTACCGAATTTTGCGACAAATGCACAGAAATGCTTAGAATTTGCTTGTAATGTCGATTCTGTGATTATTTCGTCAAATTGGAGCCTTTCACCGAGATTTCTTGGAGCCTTTGGACATTTTCTGTTGTAACCTATCAGGCTGAGCACGAAAATGACAAAGACAATCAACAGAGAGGCTGGCAAGTACCGGATTTGGCGACAAAACCCCGTTTTTGGCTCAGTTTCCATACAAAACGTCGAAATTTGGGCCAAATGTGGCCAAATTGGAGGCTTTCACCGACTCCTCTTGGATCCCTTGGCCATATTTTGTTGTATCCTGTCAGGCTGAGCAAAAAAATGGCCAAGGGCATCAAGCAATTCAGTGGTAAGTACCGAATTTTGCGACAAATGCACAGAAATGCTTAGAATTTGCTTGTAATGTCGATTCTGTGATTATTTCGTCAAATTGGAGCCTTTCACCGAGATTTCTTGGAGCCTTTGGACATTTTCTGTTGTAACCTATCAGGCTGAGCACGAAAATGACAAAGACAATCAACAGAGAGGCTGGCAAGTACCGGATTTGGCGACAAAACCCCGTTTTTGGCTCAGTTTCCATACAAAACGTCGAAATTTGGGCCAAATGTGGCCAAATTGGAGGCTTTCACCGACTCCTCTTGGATCCCTTGGCCATATTTTGTTGTATCCTGTCAGGCTGAGCAAAAAAATGGCCAAGGGCATCAAGCAATTCAGTGGTAAGTACCGAATTTTGCGACAAATGCACAGAAATGCTTAGAATTTGCTTGTAATGTCGATTCTGTGATTATTTCGTCAAATTGGAGCCTTTCACCGAGATTTCTTGGAGCCTTTGGACATTTTCTGTTGTAACCTATCAGGCTGAGCACGGAAATGACAAAGACAATCAACAGAGAGGCTGGCAAGTACCGGATTTGGCGACAAAACCCCGTTTTTGGCTCAGTTTCCATACAAAACGTCGAAATTTGGGCCAAATGTGGCCAAATTGGAGGCTTTCACCGACTCCTCTTGGATCCCTTGGCCATATTTTGTTGTATCCTGTCAGGCTGAGCAAAAAAATGGCCAAGGGCATCAAGCAATTCAGTGGTAAGTACCGAATTTTGCGACAAATGCACAGAAATGCTTAGAATTTGCTTGTAATGTCGATTCTGTGATTATTTCGTCAAATTGGAGCCTTTCACCGAGATTTCTTGGAGCCTTTGGAAATTTTCTGTTGTAACCTATCAGGCTGAGCACGGAAATGACAAAGACAATCAACAGAGAGGCTGGCAAGTACCGGATTTGGCGACAAAACCCCGTTTTTGGCTCAGTTTCCATACAAAACGTCGAAATTTGGGCCAAATGTGGCCAAATTGGAGGCTTTCACCGACTCCTCTTGGATCCCTTGGCCATATTTTGTTGTATCCTGTCAGGCTGAGCAAAAAAATGGCCAAGGGCATCAAGCAATTCAGTGGTAAGTACCGAATTTTGCGACAAATGCACAGAAATGCTTAGAATTTGCTTGTAATGTCGATTCTGTGATTATTTCGTCAAATTGGAGCCTTTCACCGAGATTTCTTGGAGCCTTTGGACATTTTCTGTTGTAACCTATCAGGCTGAGCACGAAAATGACAAAGACAATCAACAGAGAGGCTGGCAAGTACCGGATTTGGCGACAAAACCCCGTTTTTGGCTCAGTTTCCATACAAAACGTCGAAATTTGGGCCAAATGTGGCCAAATTGGAGGCTTTCACCGACTCCTCTTGGATCCCTTGGCCATATTTTGTTGTATCCTGTCAGGCTGAGCAAAAAAATGGCCAAGGGCATCAAGCAATTCAGTGGTAAGTACCGAATTTTGCGACAAATGCACAGAAATGCTTAGAATTTGCTTGTAATGTCGATTCTGTGATTATTTCGTCAAATTGGAGCCTTTCACCGAGATTTCTTGGAGCCTTTGGACATTTTCTGTTGTAACCTATCAGGCTGAGCACGAAAATGACAAAGACAATCAACAGAGAGGCTGGCAAGTACCGGATTTGGCGACAAAACCCCGTTTTTGGCTCAGTTTCCATACAAAACGTCGAAATTTGGGCCAAATGTGGCCAAATTGGAGGCTTTCACCGACTCCTCTTGGATCCCTTGGCCATATTTTGTTGTATCCTGTCAGGCTGAGCAAAAAAATGGCCAAGGGCATCAAGCAATTCAGTGGTAAGTACCGAATTTTGCGACAAATGCACAGAAATGCTTAGAATTTGCTTGTAATGTCGATTCTGTGATTATTTCGTCAAATTGGAGCCTTTCACCGAGATTTCTTGGAGCCTTTGGACATTTTCTGTTGTAACCTATCAGGCTGAGCACGAAAATGACAAAGACAATCAACAGAGAGGCTGGCAAGTACCGGATTTGGCGACAAAACCCCGTTTTTGGCTCAGTTTCCATACAAAACGTCGAAATTTGGGCCAAATGTGGCCAAATTGGAGGCTTTCACCGACTCCTCTTGGATCCCTTGGCCATATTTTGTTGTATCCTGTCAGGCTGAGCAAAAAAATGGCCAAGGGCATCAAGCAATTCAGTGGTAAGTACCGAATTTTGCGACAAATGCACAGAAATGCTTAGAATTTGCTTGTAATGTCGATTCTGTGATTATTTCGTCAAATTGGAGCCTTTCACCGAGATTTCTTGGAGCCTTTGGACATTTTCTGTTGTAACCTATCAGGCTGAGCACGGAAATGACAAAGACAATCAACAGAGAGGCTGGCAAGTACCGGATTTGGCGACAAAACCCCGTTTTTGGCTCAGTTTCCATACAAAACGTCGAAATTTGGGCCAAATGTGGCCAAATTGGAGGCTTTCACCGACTCCTCTTGGATCCCTTGGCCATATTTTGTTGTATCCTGTCAGGCTGAGCAAAAAAATGGCCAAGGGCATCAAGCAATTCAGTGGTAAGTACCGAATTTTGCGACAAATGCACAGAAATGCTTAGAATTTGCTTGTAATGTCGATTCTGTGATTATTTCGTCAAATTGGAGCCTTTCACCGAGATTTCTTGGAGCCTTTGGACATTTTCTGTTGTAACCTATCAGGCTGAGCACGAAAATGACAAAGACAATCAACAGAGAGGCTGGCAAGTACCGGATTTGGCGACAAAACCCCGTTTTTGGCTCAGTTTCCATACAAAACGTCGAAATTTGGGCCAAATGTGGCCAAATTGGAGGCTTTCACCGACTCCTCTTGGATCCCTTGGCCATATTTTGTTGTATCCTGTCAGGCTGAGCAAAAAAATGGCCAAGGGCATCAAGCAATTCAGTGGTAAGTACCGAATTTTGCGACAAATGCACAGAAATGCTTAGAATTTGCTTGTAATGTCGATTCTGTGATTATTTCGTCAAATTGGAGCCTTTCACCGAGATTTCTTGGAGCCTTTGGACATTTTCTGTTGTAACCTATCAGGCTGAGCACGAAAATGACAAAGACAATCAACAGAGAGGCTGGCAAGTACCGGATTTGGCGACAAAACCCCGTTTTTGGCTCAGTTTCCATACAAAACGTCGAAATTTGGGCCAAATGTGGCCAAATTGGAGGCTTTCACCGACTCCTCTTGGATCCCTTGGCCATATTTTGTTGTATCCTGTCAGGCTGAGCAAAAAAATGGCCAAGGGCATCAAGCAATTCAGTGGTAAGTACCGAATTTTGCGACAAATGCACAGAAATGCTTAGAATTTGCTTGTAATGTCGATTCTGTGATTATTTCGTCAAATTGGAGCCTTTCACCGAGATTTCTTGGAGCCTTTGGACATTTTCTGTTGTAACCTATCAGGCTGAGCACGGAAATGACAAAGACAATCAACAGAGAGGCTGGCAAGTACCGGATTTGGCGACAAAACCCCGTTTTTGGCTCAGTTTCCATACAAAACGTCGAAATTTGGGCCAAATGTGGCCAAATTGGAGGCTTTCACCGACTCCTCTTGGATCCCTTGGCCATATTTTGTTGTATCCTGTCAGGCTGAGCAAAAAAATGGCCAAGGGCATCAAGCAATTCAGTGGTAAGTACCGAATTTTGCGACAAATGCACAGAAATGCTTAGAATTTGCTTGTAATGTCGATTCTGTGATTATTTCGTCAAATTGGAGCCTTTCACCGAGATTTCTTGGAGCCTTTGGACATTTTCTGTTGTAACCTATCAGGCTGAGCACGAAAATGACAAAGACAATCAACAGAGAGGCTGGCAAGTACCGGATTTGGCGACAAAACCCCGTTTTTGGCTCAGTTTCCATACAAAACGTCGAAATTTGGGCCAAATGTGGCCAAATTGGAGGCTTTCACCGACTCCTCTTGGATCCCTTGGCCATATTTTGTTGTATCCTGTCAGGCTGAGCAAAAAAATGGCCAAGGGCATCAAGCAATTCAGTGGTAAGTACCGAATTTTGCGACAAATGCACAGAAATGCTTAGAATTTGCTTGTAATGTCGATTCTGTGATTATTTCGTCAAATTGGAGCCTTTCACCGAGATTTCTTGGAGCCTTTGGACATTTTCTGTTGTAACCTATCAGGCTGAGCACGAAAATGACAAAGACAATCAACAGAGAGGCTGGCAAGTACCGGATTTGGCGACAAAACCCCGTTTTTGGCTCAGTTTCCATACAAAACGTCGAAATTTGGGCCAAATGTGGCCAAATTGGAGGCTTTCACCGACTCCTCTTGGATCCCTTGGCCATATTTTGTTGTATCCTGTCAGGCTGAGCAAAAAAATGGCCAAGGGCATCAAGCAATTCAGTGGTAAGTACCGAATTTTGCGACAAATGCACAGAAATGCTTAGAATTTGCTTGTAATGTCGATTCTGTGATTATTTCGTCAAATTGGAGCCTTTCACCGAGATTTCTTGGAGCCTTTGGACATTTTCTGTTGTAACCTATCAGGCTGAGCACGAAAATGACAAAGACAATCAACAGAGAGGCTGGCAAGTACCGGATTTGGCGACAAAACCCCGTTTTTGGCTCAGTTTCCATACAAAACGTCGAAATTTGGGCCAAATGTGGCCAAATTGGAGGCTTTCACCGACTCCTCTTGGATCCCTTGGCCATATTTTGTTGTATCCTGTCAGGCTGAGCAAAAAAATGGCCAAGGGCATCAAGCAATTCAGTGGTAAGTACCGAATTTTGCGACAAATGCACAGAAATGCTTAGAATTTGCTTGTAATGTCGATTCTGTGATTATTTCGTCAAATTGGAGCCTTTCACCGAGATTTCTTGGAGCCTTTGGACATTTTCTGTTGTAACCTATCAGGCTGAGCACGGAAATGACAAAGACAATCAACAGAGAGGCTGGCAAGTACCGGATTTGGCGACAAAACCCCGTTTTTGGCTCAGTTTCCATACAAAACGTCGAAATTTGGGCCAAATGTGGCCAAATTGGAGGCTTTCACCGACTCCTCTTGGATCCCTTGGCCATATTTTGTTGTATCCTGTCAGGCTGAGCAAAAAAATGGCCAAGGGCATCAAGCAATTCAGTGGTAAGTACCGAATTTTGCGACAAATGCACAGAAATGCTTAGAATTTGCTTGTAATGTCGATTCTGTGATTATTTCGTCAAATTGGAGCCTTTCACCGAGATTTCTTGGAGCCTTTGGACATTTTCTGTTGTAACCTATCAGGCTGAGCACGAAAATGACAAAGACAATCAACAGAGAGGCTGGCAAGTACCGGATTTGGCGACAAAACCCCGTTTTTGGCTCAGTTTCCATACAAAACGTCGAAATTTGGGCCAAATGTGGCCAAATTGGAGGCTTTCACCGACTCCTCTTGGATCCCTTGGCCATATTTTGTTGTATCCTGTCAGGCTGAGCAAAAAAATGGCCAAGGGCATCAAGCAATTCAGTGGTAAGTACCGAATTTTGCGACAAATGCACAGAAATGCTTAGAATTTGCTTGTAATGTCGATTCTGTGATTATTTCGTCAAATTGGAGCCTTTCACCGAGATTTCTTGGAGCCTTTGGACATTTTCTGTTGTAACCTATCAGGCTGAGCACGAAAATGACAAAGACAATCAACAGAGAGGCTGGCAAGTACCGGATTTGGCGACAAAACCCCGTTTTTGGCTCAGTTTCCATACAAAACGTCGAAATTTGGGCCAAATGTGGCCAAATTGGAGGCTTTCACCGACTCCTCTTGGATCCCTTGGCCATATTTTGTTGTATCCTGTCAGGCTGAGCAAAAAAATGGCCAAGGGCATCAAGCAATTCAGTGGTAAGTACCGAATTTTGCGACAAATGCACAGAAATGCTTAGAATTTGCTTGTAATGTCGATTCTGTGATTATTTCGTCAAATTGGAGCCTTTCACCGAGATTTCTTGGAGCCTTTGGACATTTTCTGTTGTAACCTATCAGGCTGAGCACGAAAATGACAAAGACAATCAACAGAGAGGCTGGCAAGTACCGGATTTGGCGACAAAACCCCGTTTTTGGCTCAGTTTCCATACAAAACGTCGAAATTTGGGCCAAATGTGGCCAAATTGGAGGCTTTCACCGACTCCTCTTGGATCCCTTGGCCATATTTTGTTGTATCCTGTCAGGCTGAGCAAAAAAATGGCCAAGGGCATCAAGCAATTCAGTGGTAAGTACCGAATTTTGCGACAAATGCACAGAAATGCTTAGAATTTGCTTGTAATGTCGATTCTGTGATTATTTCGTCAAATTGGAGCCTTTCACCGAGATTTCTTGGAGCCTTTGGACATTTTCTGTTGTAACCTATCAGGCTGAGCACGAAAATGACAAAGACAATCAACAGAGAGGCTGGCAAGTACCGGATTTGGCGACAAAACCCCGTTTTTGGCTCAGTTTCCATACAAAACGTCGAAATTTGGGCCAAATGTGGCCAAATTGGAGGCTTTCACCGACTCCTCTTGGATCCCTTGGCCATATTTTGTTGTATCCTGTCAGGCTGAGCAAAAAAATGGCCAAGGGCATCAAGCAATTCAGTGGTAAGTACCGAATTTTGCGACAAATGCACAGAAATGCTTAGAATTTGCTTGTAATGTCGATTCTGTGATTATTTCGTCAAATTGGAGCCTTTCACCGAGATTTCTTGGAGCCTTTGGACATTTTCTGTTGTAACCTATCAGGCTGAGCACGGAAATGACAAAGACAATCAACAGAGAGGCTGGCAAGTACCGGATTTGGCGACAAAACCCCGTTTTTGGCTCAGTTTCCATACAAAACATCGAAATTTGGGCCAAATGTGGCCAAATTGGAGGCTTTCACCGACTCCTCTTGGATCCCTTGGCCATATTTTGTTGTATCCTGTCAGGCTGAGCAAAAAAATGGCCAAGGGCATCAAGCAATTCAGTGGTAAGTACCGAATTTTGCGACAAATGCACAGAAATGCTTAGAATTTGCTTGTAATGTCGATTCTGTGATTATTTCGTCAAATTGGAGCCTTTCACCGAGATTTCTTGGAGCCTTTGGACATTTTCTGTTGTAACCTATCAGACTGAGCACGAAAATGACAAAGACAATCAACAGAGAGGCTGGCAAGTACCGGATTTGGCGACAAAACCCCGTTTTTGGCTCAGTTTCCATACAAAACGTCGAAATTTGGGCCAAATGTGGCCAAATTGGAGGCTTTCACCGACTCCTCTTGGATCCCTTGGCCATATTTTGTTGTATCCTGTCAGGCTGAGCAAAAAAATGGCCAAGGGCATCAAGCAATTCAGTGGTAAGTACCGAATTTTGCGACAAATGCACAGAAATGCTTAGAATTTGCTTGTAATGTCGATTCTGTGATTATTTCGTCAAATTGGAGCCTTTCACCGAGATTTTTTGGAGCCTTTGGACATTTTCTGTTGTAACCTATCAGGCTGAGCACGGAAATGACAAAGACAATCAACAGAGAGGCTGGCAAGTACCGGATTTGGCGACAAAACCCCGTTTTTGGCTCAGTTTCCATACAAAACGTCGAAATTTGGGCCAAATGTGGCCAAATTGGAGGCTTTCACCGACTCCTCTTGGATCCCTTGGCCATATTTTGTTGTATCCTGTCAGGCTGAGCAAAAAAATGGCCAAGGGCATCAAGCAATTCAGTGGTAAGTACCGAATTTTGCGACAAATGCACAGAAATGCTTAGAATTTGCTTGTAATGTCGATTCTGTGATTATTTCGTCAAATTGGAGCCTTTCACCGAGATTTCTTGGAGCCTTTGGACATTTTCTGTTGTAACCTATCAGGCTGAGCACGAAAATGACAAAGACAATCAACAGAGAGGCTGGCAAGTACCGGATTTGGCGACAAAACCCCGTTTTTGGCTCAGTTTCCATACAAAACGTCGAAATTTGGGCCAAATGTGGCCAAATTGGAGGCTTTCACCGACTCCTCTTGGATCCCTTGGCCATATTTTGTTGTATCCTGTCAGGCTGAGCAAAAAAATGGCCAAGGGCATCAAGCAATTCAGTGGTAAGTACCGAATTTTGCGACAAATGCACAGAAATGCTTAGAATTTGCTTGTAATGTCGATTCTGTGATTATTTCGTCAAATTGGAGCCTTTCACCGAGATTTCTTGGAGCCTTTGGACATTTTCTGTTGTAACCTATCAGGCTGAGCACGAAAATGACAAAGACAATCAACAGAGAGGCTGGCAAGTACCGGATTTGGCGACGAAACCCCGTTTTTGGCTCAGTTTCCATACAAAACGTCGAAATTTGGGCCAAATGTGGCCAAATTGGAGGCTTTCACCGACTCCTCTTGGATCCCTTGGCCATATTTTGTTGTATCCTGTCAGGCTGAGCAAAAAAATGGCCAAGGGCATCAAGCAATTCAGTGGTAAGTACCGAATTTTGCGACAAATGCACAGAAATGCTTAGAATTTGCTTGTAATGTCGATTCTGTGATTATTTCGTCAAATTGGAGCCTTTCACCGAGATTTCTTGGAGCCTTTGGACATTTTCTGTTGTAACCTATCAGGCTGAGCACGAAAATGACAAAGACAATCAACAGAGAGGCTGGCAAGTACCGGATTTGGCGACAAAACCCCGTTTTTGGCTCAGTTTCCATACAAAACGTCGAAATTTGGGCCAAATGTGGCCAAATTGGAGGCTTTCACCGACTCCTCTTGGATCCCTTGGCCATATTTTGTTGTATCCTGTCAGGCTGAGCAAAAAAATGGCCAAGGGCATCAAGCAATTCAGTGGTAAGTACCGAATTTTGCGACAAATGCACAGAAATGCTTAGAATTTGCTTGTAATGTCGATTCTGTGATTATTTCGTCAAATTGGAGCCTTTCACCGAGATTTCTTGGAGCCTTTGGACATTTTCTGTTGTAACCTATCAGGCTGAGCACGAAAATGACAAAGACAATCAACAGAGAGGCTGGCAAGTACCGGATTTGGCGACAAAACCCCGTTTTTGGCTCAGTTTCCATACAAAACGTCGAAATTTGGGCCAAATGTGGCCAAATTGGAGGCTTTCACCGACTCCTCTTGGATCCCTTGGCCATATTTTGTTGTATCCTGTCAGGCTGAGCAAAAAAATGGCCAAGGGCATCAAGCAATTCAGTGGTAAGTACCGAATTTTGCGACAAATGCACAGAAATGCTTAGAATTTGCTTGTAATGTCGATTCTGTGATTATTTCGTCAAATTGGAGCCTTTCACCGAGATTTCTTGGAGCCTTTGGACATTTTCTGTTGTAACCTATCAGGCTGAGCACGAAAATGACAAAGACAATCAACAGAGAGGCTGGCAAGTACCGGATTTGGCGACAAAACCCCGTTTTTGGCTCAGTTTCCATACAAAACGTCGAAATTTGGGCCAAATGTGGCCAAATTGGAGGCTTTCACCGACTCCTCTTGGATCCCTTGGCCATATTTTGTTGTATCCTGTCAGGCTGAGCAAAAAAATGGCCAAGGGCATCAAGCAATTCAGTGGTAAGTACCGAATTTTGCGACAAATGCACAGAAATGCTTAGAATTTGCTTGTAATGTCGATTCTGTGATTATTTCGTCAAATTGGAGCCTTTCACCGAGATTTCTTGGAGCCTTTGGACATTTTCTGTTGTAACCTATCAGGCTGAGCACGGAAATGACAAAGACAATCAACAGAGAGGCTGGCAAGTACCGGATTTGGCGACAAAACCCCGTTTTTGGCTCAGTTTCCATACAAAACGTCGAAATTTGGGCCAAATGTGGCCAAATTGGAGGCTTTCACCGACTCCTCTTGGATCCCTTGGCCATATTTTGTTGTATCCTGTCAGGCTGAGCAAAAAAATGGCCAAGGGCATCAAGCAATTCAGTGGTAAGTACCGAATTTTGCGACAAATGCACAGAAATGCTTAGAATTTGCTTGTAATGTCGATTCTGTGATTATTTCGTCAAATTGGAGCCTTTCACCGAGATTTCTTGGAGCCTTTGGACATTTTCTGTTGTAACCTATCAGGCTGAGCACGAAAATGACAAAGACAATCAACAGAGAGGCTGGCAAGTACCGGATTTGGCGACAAAACCCCGTTTTTGGCTCAGTTTCCATACAAAACGTCGAAATTTGGGCCAAATGTGGCCAAATTGGAGGCTTT
This sequence comes from Hydra viridissima, assembly GCF_058129835.1. Taxonomy (NCBI): domain Eukaryota; kingdom Metazoa; phylum Cnidaria; class Hydrozoa; order Anthoathecata; family Hydridae; genus Hydra; species Hydra viridissima. The sequence continues at coordinate 9,051,058 of NW_028324303.1, forward strand.
CACCGACTCCTCTTAGATCCCTTGGCCATATTTTGTTGTATCCTGTCAGGCTGAGCAAAAAAATGGCCAAGGGCATCAAGCAATTCAGTGGTAAGTACCGAATTTTGCGACAAATGCACAGAAATGCTTAGAATTTGCTTGTAATGTCGATTCTGTGATTATTTCGTCAAATTGGAGCCTTTCACCGAGATTTCTTGGAGCCTTTGGACATTTTCTGTTGTAACCTATCAGGCTGAGCACGAAAATGACAAAGACAATCAACAGAGAGGCTGGCAAGTACCGGATTTGGCGACAAAACCCCGTTTTTGGCTCAGTTTCCATACAAAACGTCGAAATTTGGGCCAAATGTGGCCAAATTGGAGGCTTTCACCGACTCCTCTTGGATCCCTTGGCCATATTTTGTTGTATCCTGTCAGGCTGAGCAAAAAAATGGCCAAGGGCATCAAGCAATTCAGTGGTAAGTACCGAATTTTGCGACAAATGCACAGAAATGCTTAGAATTTGCTTGTAATGTCGATTCTGTGATTATTTCGTCAAATTGGAGCCTTTCACCGAGATTTCTTGGAGCCTTTGGACATTTTCTGTTGTAACCTATCAGGCTGAGCACGGAAATGACAAAGACAATCAACAGAGAGGCTGGCAAGTACCGGATTTGGCGACAAAACCCCGTTTTTGGCTCAGTTTCCATACAAAACGTCGAAATTTGGGCCAAATGTGGCCAAATTGGAGGCTTTCACCGACTCCTCTTGGATCCCTTGGCCATATTTTGTTGTATCCTGTCAGGCTGAGCAAAAAAATGGCCAAGGGCATCAAGCAATTCAGTGGTAAGTACCGAATTTTGCGACAAATGCACAGAAATGCTTAGAATTTGCTTGTAATGTCGATTCTGTGATTATTTCGTCAAATTGGAGCCTTTCACCGAGATTTCTTGGAGCCTTTGGACATTTTCTGTTGTAACCTATCAGGCTGAGCACGGAAATGACAAAGACAATCAACAGAGAGGCTGGCAAGTACCGGATTTGGCGACAAAACCCCGTTTTTGGCTCAGTTTCCATACAAAACGTCGAAATTTGGGCCAAATGTGGCCAAATTGGAGGCTTTCACCGACTCCTCTTGGATCCCTTGGCCATATTTTGTTGTATCCTGTCAGGCTGAGCAAAAAAATGGCCAAGGGCATCAAGCAATTCAGTGGTAAGTACCGTATTTTGCGACAAATGCACAGAAATGCTTAGAATTTGCTTGTAATGTCGATTCTGTGATTATTTCGTCAAATTGGAGCCTTTCACCGAGATTTCTTGGAGCCTTTGGACATTTTCTGTTGTAACCTATCAGGCTGAGCACGAAAATGACAAAGACAATCAACAGAGAGGCTGGCAAGTACCGGATTTGGCGACAAAACCCCGTTTTTGGCTCAGTTTCCATACAAAACGTCGAAATTTGGGCCAAATGTGGCCAAATTGGAGGCTTTCACCGACTCCTCTTGGATCCCTTGGCCATATTTTGTTGTATCCTGTCAGGCTGAGCAAAAAAATGGCCAAGGGCATCAAGCAATTCAGTGGTAAGTACCGAATTTTGCGACAAATGCACAGAAATGCTTAGAATTTGCTTGTAATGTCGATTCTGTGATTATTTCGTCAAATTGGAGCCTTTCACCGAGATTTCTTGGAGCCTTTGGACATTTTCTGTTGTAACCTATCAGGCTGAGCACGAAAATGACAAAGACAATCAACAGAGAGGCTGGCAAGTACCGGATTTGGCGACAAAACCCCGTTTTTGGCTCAGTTTCCATACAAAACGTCGAAATTTGGGCCAAATGTGGCCAAATTGGAGGCTTTCACCGACTCCTCTTGGATCCCTTGGCCATATTTTGTTGTATCCTGTCAGGCTGAGCAAAAAAATGGCCAAGGGCATCAAGCAATTCAGTGGTAAGTACCGAATTTTGCGACAAATGCACAGAAATGCTTAGAATTTGCTTGTAATGTCGATTCTGTGATTATTTCGTCAAATTGGAGCCTTTCACCGAGATTTCTTGGAGCCTTTGGACATTTTCTGTTGTAACCTATCAGGCTGAGCACGGAAATAACAAAGACAATCAACAGAGAGGCTGGCAAGTACCGGATTTGGCGACAAAACCCCGTTTTTGGCTCAGTTTCCATACAAAACGTCGAAATTTGGGCCAAATGTGGCCAAATTGGAGGCTTTCACCGACTCCTCTTGGATCCCTTGGCCATATTTTGTTGTATCCTGTCAGGCTGAGCAAAAAAATGGCCAAGGGCATCAAGCAATTCAGTGGTAAGTACCGAATTTTGCGACAAATGCACAGAAATGCTTAGAATTTGCTTGTAATGTCGATTCTGTGATTATTTCGTCAAATTGGAGCCTTTCACCGAGATTTCTTGGAGCCTTTGGACATTTTCTGTTGTAACCTATCAGGCTGAGCACGAAAATGACAAAGACAATCAACAGAGAGGCTGGCAAGTACCGGATTTGGCGACAAAACCCCGTTTTTGGCTCAGTTTCCATACAAAACGTCGAAATTTGGGCCAAATGTGGCCAAATTGGAGGCTTTCACCGACTCCTCTTGGATCCCTTGGCCATATTTTGTTGTATCCTGTCAGGCTGAGCAAAAAAATGGCCAAGGGCATCAAGCAATTCAGTGGTAAGTACCGAATTTTGCGACAAATGCACAGAAATGCTTAGAATTTGCTTGTAATGTCGATTCTGTGATTATTTCGTCAAATTGGAGCCTTTCACCGAGATTTCTTGGAGCCTTTGGACATTTTCTGTTGTAACCTATCAGGCTGAGCACGGAAATGACAAAGACAATCAACAGAGAGGCTGGCAAGTACCGGATTTGGCGACAAAACCCCGTTTTTGGCTCAGTTTCCATACAAAACGTCGAAATTTGGGCCAAATGTGGCCAAATTGGAGGCTTTCACCGACTCCTCTTGGATCCCTTGGCCATATTTTGTTGTATCCTGTCAGGCTGAGCAAAAAAATGGCCAAGGGCATCAAGCAATTCAGTGGTAAGTACCGAATTTTGCGACAAATGCACAGAAATGCTTAGAATTTGCTTGTAATGTCGATTCTGTGATTATTTCGTCAAATTGGAGCCTTTCACCGAGATTTCTTGGAGCCTTTGGACATTTTCTGTTGTAACCTATCAGGCTGAGCACGAAAATGACAAAGACAATCAACAGAGAGGCTGGCAAGTACCGGATTTGGCGACAAAACCCCGTTTTTGGCTCAGTTTCCATACAAAACGTCGAAATTTGGGCCAAATGTGGCCAAATTGGAGGCTTTCACCGACTCCTCTTGGATCCCTTGGCCATATTTTGTTGTATCCTGTCAGGCTGAGCAAAAAAATGGCCAAGGGCATCAAGCAATTCAGTGGTAAGTACCGAATTTTGCGACAAATGCACAGAAATGCTTAGAATTTGCTTGTAATGTCGATTCTGTGATTATTTCGTCAAATTGGAGCCTTTCACCGAGATTTCTTGGAGCCTTTGGACATTTTCTGTTGTAACCTATCAGGCTGAGCACGAAAATGACAAAGACAATCAACAGAGAGGCTGGCAAGTACCGGATTTGGCGACAAAACCCCGTTTTTGGCTCAGTTTCCATACAAAACGTCGAAATTTGGGCCAAATGTGGCCAAATTGGAGGCTTTCACCGACTCCTCTTGGATCCCTTGGCCATATTTTGTTGTATCCTGTCAGGCTGAGCAAAAAAATGGCCAAGGGCATCAAGCAATTCAGTGGTAAGTACCGAATTTTGCGACAAATGCACAGAAATGCTTAGAATTTGCTTGTAATGTCGATTCTGTGATTATTTCGTCAAATTGGAGCCTTTCACCGAGATTTCTTGGAGCCTTTGGACATTTTCTGTTGTAACCTATCAGGCTGAGCACGAAAATGACAAAGACAATCAACAGAGAGGCTGGCAAGTACCGGATTTGGCGACAAAACCCCGTTTTTGGCTCAGTTTCCATACAAAACGTCGAAATTTGGGCCAAATGTGGCCAAATTGGAGGCTTTCACCGACTCCTCTTGGATCCCTTGGCCATATTTTGTTGTATCCTGTCAGGCTGAGCAAAAAAATGGCCAAGGGCATCAAGCAATTCAGTGGTAAGTACCGAATTTTGCGACAAATGCACAGAAATGCTTAGAATTTGCTTGTAATGTCGATTCTGTGATTATTTCGTCAAATTGGAGCCTTTCACCGAGATTTCTTGGAGCCTTTGGACATTTTCTGTTGTAACCTATCAGGCTGAGCACGGAAATGACAAAGACAATCAACAGAGAGGCTGGCAAGTACCGGATTTGGCGACAAAACCCCGTTTTTGGCTCAGTTTCCATACAAAACGTCGAAATTTGGGCCAAATGTGGCCAAATTGGAGGCTTTCACCGACTCCTCTTGGATCCCTTGGCCATATTTTGTTGTATCCTGTCAGGCTGAGCAAAAAAATGGCCAAGGGCATCAAGCAATTCAGTGGTAAGTACCGAATTTTGCGACAAATGCACAGAAATGCTTAGAATTTGCTTGTAATGTCGATTCTGTGATTATTTCGTCAAATTGGAGCCTTTCACCGAGATTTCTTGGAGCCTTTGGACATTTTCTGTTGTAACCTATCAGGCTGAGCACGAAAATGACAAAGACAATCAACAGAGAGGCTGGCAAGTACCGGATTTGGCGACAAAACCCCGTTTTTGGCTCAGTTTCCATACAAAACGTCGAAATTTGGGCCAAATGTGGCCAAATTGGAGGCTTTCACCGACTCCTCTTGGATCCCTTGGCCATATTTTGTTGTATCCTGTCAGGCTGAGCAAAAAAATGGTCAAGGGCATCAAGCAATTCAGTGGTAAGTACCGAATTTTGCGACAAATGCACAGAAATGCTTAGAATTTGCTTGTAATGTCGATTCTGTGATTATTTCGTCAAATTGGAGCCTTTCACCGAGATTTCTTGGAGCCTTTGGACATTTTCTGTTGTAACCTATCAGGCTGAGCACGAAAATGACAAAGACAATCAACAGAGAGGCTGGCAAGTACCGGATTTGGCGACAAAACCCCGTTTTTGGCTCAGTTTCCATACAAAGCGTCGAAATTTGGGCCAAATGTGGCCAAATTGGAGGCTTTCACCGACTCCTCTTGGATCCCTTGGCCATATTTTGTTGTATCCTGTCAGGCTGAGCAAAAAAATGGCCAAGGGCATCAAGCAATTCAGTGGTAAGTACCGAATTTTGCGACAAATGCACAGAAATGCTTAGAATTTGCTTGTAATGTCGATTCTGTGATTATTTCGTCAAATTGGAGCCTTTCACCGAGATTTCTTGGAGCCTTTGGACATTTTCTGTTGTAACCTATCAGGCTGAGCACGAAAATGACAAAGACAATCAACAGAGAGGCTGGCAAGTACCGGATTTGGCGACAAAACCCCGTTTTTGGCTCAGTTTCCATACAAAACGTCGAAATTTGGGCCAAATGTGGCCAAATTGGAGGCTTTCACCGACTCCTCTTGGATCCCTTGGCCATATTTTGTTGTATCCTGTCAGGCTGAGCAAAAAAATGGCCAAGGGCATCAAGCAATTCAGTGGTAAGTACCGAATTTTGCGACAAATGCACAGAAATGCTTAGAATTTGCTTGTAATGTCGATTCTGTGATTATTTCGTCAAATTGGAGCCTTTCACCGAGATTTCTTGGAGCCTTTGGACATTTTCTGTTGTAACCTATCAGGCTGAGCACGGAAATGACAAAGACAATCAACAGAGAGGCTGGCAAGTACCGGATTTGGCGACAAAACCCCGTTTTTGGCTCAGTTTCCATACAAAACGTCGAAATTTGGGCCAAATGTGGCCAAATTGGAGGCTTTCACCGACTCCTCTTGGATCCCTTGGCCATATTTTGTTGTATCCTGTCAGGCTGAGCAAAAAAATGGCCAAGGGCATCAAGCAATTCAGTGGTAAGTACCGAATTTTGCGACAAATGCACAGAAATGCTTAGAATTTGCTTGTAATGTCGATTCTGTGATTATTTCGTCAAATTGGAGCCTTTCACCGAGATTTCTTGGAGCCTTTGGACATTTTCTGTTGTAACCTATCAGGCTGAGCACGAAAATGACAAAGACAATCAACAGAGAGGCTGGCAAGTACCGGATTTGGCGACAAAACCCCGTTTTTGGCTCAGTTTCCATACAAAACGTCGAAATTTGGGCCAAATGTGGCCAAATTGGAGGCTTTCACCGACTCCTCTTGGATCCCTTGGCCATATTTTGTTGTATCCTGTCAGGCTGAGCAAAAAAATGGCCAAGGGCATCAAGCAATTCAGTGGTAAGTACCGAATTTTGCGACAAATGCACAGAAATGCTTAGAATTTGCTTGTAATGTCGATTCTGTGATTATTTCGTCAAATTGGAGCCTTTCACCGAGATTTCTTGGAGCCTTTGGACATTTTCTGTTGTAACCTATCAGGCTGAGCACGAAAATGACAAAGACAATCAACAGAGAGGCTGGCAAGTACCGGATTTGGCGACAAAACCCCGTTTTTGGCTCAGTTTCCATACAAAACGTCGAAATTTGGGCCAAATGTGGCCAAATTGGAGGCTTTCACCGACTCCTCTTGGATCCCTTGGCCATATTTTGTTGTATCCTGTCAGGCTGAGCAAAAAAATGGCCAAGGGCATCAAGCAATTCAGTGGTAAGTACCGAATTTTGCGACAAATGCACAGAAATGCTTAGAATTTGCTTGTAATGTCGATTCTGTGATTATTTCGTCAAATTGGAGCCTTTCACCGAGATTTCTTGGAGCCTTTGGACATTTTCTGTTGTAACCTATCAGGCTGAGCACGAAAATGACAAAGACAATCAACAGAGAGGCTGGCAAGTACCGGATTTGGCGACAAAACCCCGTTTTTGGCTCAGTTTCCATACAAAACGTCGAAATTTGGGCCAAATGTGGCCAAATTGGAGGCTTTCACCGACTCCTCTTGGATCCCTTGGCCATATTTTGTTGTATCCTGTCAGGCTGAGCAAAAAAATGGCCAAGGGCATCAAGCAATTCAGTGGTAAGTACCGAATTTTGCGACAAATGCACAGAAATGCTTAGAATTTGCTTGTAATGTCGATTCTGTGATTATTTCGTCAAATTGGAGCCTTTCACCGAGATTTCTTGGAGCCTTTGGACATTTTCTGTTGTAACCTATCAGGCTGAGCACGGAAATGACAAAGACAATCAACAGAGAGGCTGGCAAGTACCGGATTTGGCGACAAAACCCCGTTTTTGGCTCAGTTTCCATACAAAACGTCGAAATTTGGGCCAAATGTGGCCAAATTGGAGGCTTTCACCGACTCCTCTTGGATCCCTTGGCCATATTTTGTTGTATCCTGTCAGGCTGAGCAAAAAAATGGCCAAGGGCATCAAGCAATTCAGTGGTAAGTACCGAATTTTGCGACAAATGCACAGAAATGCTTAGAATTTGCTTGTAATGTCGATTCTGTGATTATTTCGTCAAATTGGAGCCTTTCACCGAGATTTCTTGGAGCCTTTGGACATTTTCTGTTGTAACCTATCAGGCTGAGCACGGAAATGACAAAGACAATCAACAGAGAGGCTGGCAAGTACCGGATTTGGCGACAAAACCCCGTTTTTGGCTCAGTTTCCATACAAAACGTCGAAATTTGGGCCAAATGTGGCCAAATTGGAGGCTTTCACCGACTCCTCTTGGATCCCTTGGCCATATTTTGTTGTATCCTGTCAGGCTGAGCAAAAAAATGGCCAAGGGCATCAAGCAATTCAGTGGTAAGTACCGAATTTTGCGACAAATGCACAGAAATGCTTAGAATTTGCTTGTAATGTCGATTCTGTGATTATTTCGTCAAATTGGAGCCTTTCACCGAGATTTCTTGGAGCCTTTGGACATTTTCTGTTGTAACCTATCAGACTGAGCACGAAAATGACAAAGACAATCAACAGAGAGGCTGGCAAGTACCGGATTTGGCGACAAAACCCCGTTTTTGGCTCAGTTTCCATACAAAACGTCGAAATTTGGGCCAAATGTGGCCAAATTGGAGGCTTTCACCGACTCCTCTTGGATCCCTTGGCCATATTTTGTTGTATCCTGTCAGGCTGAGCAAAAAAATGGCCAAGGGCATCAAGCAATTCAGTGGTAAGTACCGAATTTTGCGACAAATGCACAGAAATGCTTAGAATTTGCTTGTAATGTCGATTCTGTGATTATTTCGTCAAATTGGAGCCTTTCACCGAGATTTCTTGGAGCCTTTGGACATTTTCTGTTGTAACCTATCAGGCTGAGCACGAAAATGACAAAGACAATCAACAGAGAGGCTGGCAAGTACCGGATTTGGCGACAAAACCCCGTTTTTGGCTCAGTTTCCATACAAAACGTCGAAATTTGGGCCAAATGTGGCCAAATTGGAGGCTTTCACCGACTCCTCTTGGATCCCTTGGCCATATTTTGTTGTATCCTGTCAGGCTGAGCAAAAAAATGGCCAAGGGCATCAAGCAATTCAGTGGTAAGTACCGAATTTTGCGACAAATGCACAGAAATGCTTAGAATTTGCTTGTAATGTCGATTCTGTGATTATTTCGTCAAATTGGAGCCTTTCACCGAGATTTCTTGGAGCCTTTGGACATTTTCTGTTGTAACCTATCAGGCTGAGCACGGAAATGACAAAGACAATCAACAGAGAGGCTGGCAAGTACCGGATTTGGCGACAAAACCCCGTTTTTGGCTCAGTTTCCATACAAAACGTCGAAATTTGGGCCAAATGTGGCCAAATTGGAGGCTTTCACCGACTCCTCTTGGATCCCTTGGCCATATTTTGTTGTATCCTGTCAGGCTGAGCAAAAAAATGGCCAAGGGCATCAAGCAATTCAGTGGTAAGTACCGAATTTTGCGACAAATGCACAGAAATGCTTAGAATTTGCTTGTAATGTCGATTCTGTGATTATTTCGTCAAATTGGAGCCTTTCACCGAGATTTCTTGGAGCCTTTGGACATTTTCTGTTGTAACCTATCAGGCTGAGCACGAAAATGACAAAGACAATCAACAGAGAGGCTGGCAAGTACCGGATTTGGCGACAAAACCCCGTTTTTGGCTCAGTTTCCATACAAAACGTCGAAATTTGGGCCAAATGTGGCCAAATTGGAGGCTTTCACCGACTCCTCTTGGATCCCTTGGCCATATTTTGTTGTATCCTGTCAGGCTGAGCAAAAAAATGGCCAAGGGCATCAAGCAATTCAGTGGTAAGTACCGAATTTTGCGACAAATGCACAGAAATGCTTAGAATTTGCTTGTAATGTCGATTCTGTGATTATTTCGTCAAATTGGAGCCTTTCACCGAGATTTCTTGGAGCCTTTGGACATTTTCTGTTGTAACCTATCAGGCTGAGCACGAAAATGACAAAGACAATCAACAGAGAGGCTGGCAAGTACCGGATTTGGCGACAAAACCCCGTTTTTGGCTCAGTTTCCATACAAAACGTCGAAATTTGGGCCAAATGTGGCCAAATTGGAGGCTTTCACCGACTCCTCTTGGATCCCTTGGCCATATTTTGTTGTATCCTGTCAGGCTGAGCAAAAAAATGGCCAAGGGCATCAAGCAATTCAGTGGTAAGTACCGAATTTTGCGACAAATGCACAGAAATGCTTAGAATTTGCTTGTAATGTCGATTCTGTGATTATTTCGTCAAATTGGAGCCTTTCACCGAGATTTCTTGGAGCCTTTGGACATTTTCTGTTGTAACCTATCAGGCTGAGCACGGAAATGACAAAGACAATCAACAGAGAGGCTGGCAAGTACCGGATTTGGCGACAAAACCCCGTTTTTGGCTCAGTTTCCATACAAAACGTCGAAATTTGGGCCAAATGTGGCCAAATTGGAGGCTTTCACCGACTCCTCTTGGATCCCTTGGCCATATTTTGTTGTATCCTGTCAGGCTGAGCAAAAAAATGGCCAAGGGCATCAAGCAATTCAGTGGTAAGTACCGAATTTTGCGACAAATGCACAGAAATGCTTAGAATTTGCTTGTAATGTCGATTCTGTGATTATTTCGTCAAATTGGAGCCTTTCACCGAGATTTCTTGGAGCCTTTGGACATTTTCTGTTGTAACCTATCAGGCTGAGCACGGAAATGACAAAGACAATCAACAGAGAGGCTGGCAAGTACCGGATTTGGCGACAAAACCCCGTTTTTGGCTCAGTTTCCATACAAAACGTCGAAATTTGGGCCAAATGTGGCCAAATTGGAGGCTTTCACCGACTCCTCTTGGATCCCTTGGCCATATTTTGTTGTATCCTGTCAGGCTGAGCAAAAAAATGGCCAAGGGCATCAAGCAATTCAGTGGTAAGTACCGAATTTTGCGACAAATGCACAGAAATGCTTAGAATTTGCTTGTAATGTCGATTCTGTGATTATTTCGTCAAATTGGAGCCTTTCACCGAGATTTCTTGGAGCCTTTGGACATTTTCTGTTGTAACCTATCAGGCTGAGCACGGAAATGACAAAGACAATCAACAGAGAGGCTGGCAAGTACCGGATTTGGCGACAAAACCCCGTTTTTGGCTCAGTTTCCATACAAAACGTCGAAATTTGGGCCAAATGTGGCCAAATTGGAGGCTTTCACCGACTCCTCTTGGATCCCTTGGCCATATTTTGTTGTATCCTGTCAGGCTGAGCAAAAAAATGGCCAAGGGCATCAAGCAATTCAGTGGTAAGTACCGAATTTTGCGACAAATGCACAGAAATGCTTAGAATTTGCTTGTAATGTCGATTCTGTGATTATTTCGTCAAATTGGAGCCTTTCACCGAGATTTCTTGGAGCCTTTGGACATTTTCTGTTGTAACCTATCAGGCTGAGCACGAAAATGACAAAGACAATCAACAGAGAGGCTGGCAAGTACCGGATTTGGCGACAAAACCCCGTTTTTGGCTCAGTTTCCATACAAAACGTCGAAATTTGGGCCAAATGTGGCCAAATTGGAGGCTTTCACCGACTCCTCTTGGATCCCTTGGCCATATTTTGTTGTATCCTGTCAGGCTGAGCAAAAAAATGGCCAAGGGCATCAAGCAATTCAGTGGTAAGTACCGAATTTTGCGACAAATGCACAGAAATGCTTAGAATTTGCTTGTAATGTCGATTCTGTGATTATTTCGTCAAATTGGAGCCTTTCACCGAGATTTCTTGGAGCCTTTGGACATTTTCTGTTGTAACCTATCAGGCTGAGCACGGAAATGACAAAGACAATCAACAGAGAGGCTGGCAAGTACCGGATTTGGCGACAAAACCCCGTTTTTGGCTCAGTTTCCATACAAAACGTCGAAATTTGGGCCAAATGTGGCCAAATTGGAGGCTTTCACCGACTCCTCTTGGATCCCTTGGCCATATTTTGTTGTATCCTGTCAGGCTGAGCAAAAAAATGGCCAAGGGCATCAAGCAATTCAGTGGTAAGTACCGAATTTTGCGACAAATGCACAGAAATGCTTAGAATTTGCTTGTAATGTCGATTCTGTGATTATTTCGTCAAATTGGAGCCTTTCACCGAGATTTCTTGGAGCCTTTGGACATTTTCTGTTGTAACCTATCAGGCTGAGCACGAAAATGACAAAGACAATCAACAGAGAGGCTGGCAAGTACCGGATTTGGCGACAAAACCCCGTTTTTGGCTCAGTTTCCATACAAAACGTCGAAATTTGGGCCAAATGTGGCCAAATTGGAGGCTTTCACCGACTCCTCTTGGATCCCTTGGCCATATTTTGTTGTATCCTGTCAGGCTGAGCAAAAAAATGGCCAAGGGCATCAAGCAATTTAGTGGTAAGTACCGAATTTTGCGACAAATGCACAGAAATGCTTAGAATTTGCTTGTAATGTCGATTCTGTGATTATTTCGTCAAATTGGAGCCTTTCACCGAGATTTCTTGGAGCCTTTGGACATTTTCTGTTGTAACCTATCAGGCTGAGCACGGAAATGACAAAGACAATCAACAGAGAGGCTGGCAAGTACCGGATTTGGCGACAAAACCCCGTTTTTGGCTCAGTTTCCATACAAAACGTCGAAATTTGGGCCAAATGTGGCCAAATTGGAGGCTTTCACCGACTCCTCTTGGATCCCTTGGCCATATTTTGTTGTATCCTGTCAGGCTGAGCAAAAAAATGGCCAAGGGCATCAAGCAATTCAGTGGTAAGTACCGAATTTTGCGACAAATGCACAGAAATGCTTAGAATTTGCTTGTAATGTCGATTCTGTGATTATTTCGTCAAATTGGAGCCTTTCACCGAGATTTCTTGGAGCCTTTGGACATTTTCTGTTGTAACCTATCAGGCTGAGCACGAAAATGACAAAGACAATCAACAGAGAGGCTGGCAAGTACCGGATTTGGCGACAAAACCCCGTTTTTGGCTCAGTTTCCATACAAAACGTCGAAATTTGGGCCAAATGTGGCCAAATTGGAGGCTTTCACCGACTCCTCTTGGATCCCTTGGCCATATTTTGTTGTATCCTGTCAGGCTGAGCAAAAAAATGGCCAAGGGCATCAAGCAATTCAGTGGTAAGTACCGAATTTTGCGACAAATGCACAGAAATGCTTAGAATTTGCTTGTAATGTCGATTCTGTGATTATTTCGTCAAATTGGAGCCTTTCACCGAGATTTCTTGGAGCCTTTGGACATTTTCTGTTGTAACCTATCAGGCTGAGCACGGAAATGACAAAGACAATCAACAGAGAGGCTGGCAAGTACCGGATTTGGCGACAAAACCCCGTTTTTGGCTCAGTTTCCATACAAAACGTCGAAATTTGGGCCAAATGTGGCCAAATTGGAGGCTTTCACCGACTCCTCTTGGATCCCTTGGCCATATTTTGTTGTATCCTGTCAGGCTGAGCAAAAAAATGGCCAAGGGCATCAAGCAATTCAGTGGTAAGTACCGAATTTTGCGACAAATGCACAGAAATGCTTAGAATTTGCTTGTAATGTCGATTCTGTGATTATTTCGTCAAATTGGAGCCTTTCACCGAGATTTCTTGGAGCCTTTGGACATTTTCTGTTGTAACCTATCAGGCTGAGCACGGAAATGACAAAGACAATCAACAGAGAGGCTGGCAAGTACCGGATTTGGCGACAAAACCCCGTTTTTGGCTCAGTTTCCATACAAAACGTCGAAATTTGGGCCAAATGTGGCCAAATTGGAGGCTTTCACCGACTCCTCTTGGATCCCTTGGCCATATTTTGTTGTATCCTGTCAGGCTGAGCAAAAAAATGGCCAAGGGCATCAAGCAATTCAGTGGTAAGTACCGAATTTTGCGACAAATGCACAGAAATGCTTAGAATTTGCTTGTAATGTCGATTCTGTGATTATTTCGTCAAATTGGAGCCTTTCACCGAGATTTCTTGGAGCCTTTGGACATTTTCTGTTGTAACCTATCAGGCTGAGCACGGAAATGACAAAGACAATCAACAGAGAGGCTGGCAAGTACCGGATTTGGCGACAAAACCCCGTTTTTGGCTCAGTTTCCATACAAAACGTCGAAATTTGGGCCAAATGTGGCCAAATTGGAGGCTTTCACCGACTCCTCTTGGATCCCTTGGCCATATTTTGTTGTATCCTGTCAGGCTGAGCAAAAAAATGGCCAAGGGCATCAAGCAATTCAGTGGTAAGTACCGAATTTTGCGACAAATGCACAGAAATGCTTAGAATTTGCTTGTAATGTCGATTCTGTGATTATTTCGTCAAATTGGAGCCTTTCACCGAGATTTCTTGGAGCCTTTGGACATTTTCTGTTGTAACCTATCAGGCTGAGCACGAAAATGACAAAGACAATCAACAGAGAGGCTGGCAAGTACCGGATTTGGCGACAAAACCCCGTTTTTGGCTCAGTTTCCATACAAAACGTCGAAATTTGGGCCAAATGTGGCCAAATTGGAGGCTTTCACCGACTCCTCTTGGATCCCTTGGCCATATTTTGTTGTATCCTGTCAGGCTGAGCAAAAAAATGGCCAAGGGCATCAAGCAATTCAGTGGTAAGTACCGAATTTTGCGACAAATGCACAGAAATGCTTAGAATTTGCTTGTAATGTCGATTCTGTGATTATTTCGTCAAATTGGAGCCTTTCACCGAGATTTCTTGGAGCCTTTGGACATTTTCTGTTGTAACCTATCAGGCTGAGCACGAAAATGACAAAGACAATCAACAGAGAGGCTGGCAAGTACCGGATTTGGCGACAAAACCCCGTTTTTGGCTCAGTTTCCATACAAAACGTCGAAATTTGGGCCAAATGTGGCCAAATTGGAGGCTTTCACCAACTCCTCTTGGATCCCTTGGCCATATTTTGTTGTATCCTGTCAGGCTGAGCAAAAAAATGGCCAAGGGCATCAAGCAATTCAGTGGTAAGTACCGAATTTTGCGACAAATGCACAGAAATGCTTAGAATTTGCTTGTAATGTCGATTCTGTGATTATTTCGTCAAATTGGAGCCTTTCACCGAGATTTCTTGGAGCCTTTGGACATTTTCTGTTGTAACCTATCAGGCTGAGCACGAAAATGACAAAGACAATCAACAGAGAGGCTGGCAAGTACCGGATTTGGCGACAAAACCCCGTTTTTGGCTCAGTTTCCATACAAAACGTCGAAATTTGGGCCAAATGTGGCCAAATTGGAGGCTTTCACCGACTCCTCTTGGATCCCTTGGCCATATTTTGTTGTATCCTGTCAGGCTGAGCAAAAAAATGGCCAAGGGCATCAAGCAATTCAGTGGTAAGTACCGAATTTTGCGACAAATGCACAGAAATGCTTAGAATTTGCTTGTAATGTCGATTCTGTGATTATTTCGTCAAATTGGAGCCTTTCACCGAGATTTCTTGGAGCCTTTGGACATTTTCTGTTGTAACCTATCAGGCTGAGCACGAAAATGACAAAGACAATCAACAGAGAGGCTGGCAAGTACCGGATTTGGCGACAAAACCCCGTTTTTGGCTCAGTTTCCATACAAAACGTCGAAATTTGGGCCAAATGTGGCCAAATTGGAGGCTTTCACCGACTCCTCTTGGATCCCTTGGCCATATTTTGTTGTATCCTGTCAGGCTGAGCAAAAAAATGGCCAAGGGCATCAAGCAATTCAGTGGTAAGTACCGAATTTTGCGACAAATGCACAGAAATGCTTAGAATTTGCTTGTAATGTCGATTCTGTGATTATTTCGTCAAATTGGAGCCTTTCACCGAGATTTCTTGGAGCCTTTGGACATTTTCTGTTGTAACCTATCAGGCTGAGCACGAAAATGACAAAGACAATCAACAGAGAGGCTGGCAAGTACCGGATTTGGCGACAAAACCCCGTTTTTGGCTCAGTTTCCATACAAAACGTCGAAATTTGGGCCAAATGTGGCCAAATTGGAGGCTTTCACCGACTCCTCTTGGATCCCTTGGCCATATTTTGTTGTATCCTGTCAGGCTGAGCAAAAAAATGGCCAAGGGCATCAAGCAATTCAGTGGTAAGTACCGAATTTTGCGACAAATGCACAGAAATGCTTAGAATTTGCTTGTAATGTCGATTCTGTGATTATTTCGTCAAATTGGAGCCTTTCACCGAGATTTCTTGGAGCCTTTGGACATTTTCTGTTGTAACCTATCAGGCTGAGCACGAAAATGACAAAGACAATCAACAGAGAGGCTGGCAAGTACCGGATTTGGCGACAAAACCCCGTTTTTGGCTCAGTTTCCATACAAAACGTCGAAATTTGGGCCAAATGTGGCCAAATTGGAGGCTTTCACCGACTCCTCTTGGATCCCTTGGCCATATTTTGTTGTATCCTGTCAGGCTGAGCAAAAAAATGGCCAAGGGCATCAAGCAATTCAGTGGTAAGTACCGAATTTTGCGACAAATGCACAGAAATGCTTAGAATTTGCTTGTAATGTCGATTCTGTGATTATTTCGTCAAATTGGAGCCTTTCACCGAGATTTCTTGGAGCCTTTGGACATTTTCTGTTGTAACCTATCAGGCTGAGCACGGAAATGACAAAGACAATCAACAGAGAGGCTGGCAAGTACCGGATTTGGCGACAAAACCCCGTTTTTGGCTCAGTTTCCATACAAAACGTCGAAATTTGGGCCAAATGTGGCCAAATTGGAGGCTTTCACCGACTCCTCTTGGATCCCTTGGCCATATTTTGTTGTATCCTGTCAGGCTGAGCAAAAAAATGGCCAAGGGCATCAAGCAATTCAGTGGTAAGTACCGAATTTTGCGGCAAATGCACAGAAATGCTTAGAATTTGCTTGTAATGTCGATTCTGTGATTATTTCGTCAAATTGGAGCCTTTCACCGAGATTTCTTGGAGCCTTTGGACATTTTCTGTTGTAACCTATCAGGCTGAGCACGGAAATGACAAAGACAATCAACAGAGAGGCTGGCAAGTACCGGATTTGGCGACAAAACCCCGTTTTTGGCTCAGTTTCCATACAAAACGTCGAAATTTGGGCCAAATGTGGCCAAATTGGAGGCTTTCACCGACTCCTCTTGGATCCCTTGGCCATATTTTGTTGTATCCTGTCAGGCTGAGCAAAAAAATGGCCAAGGGCATCAAGCAATTCAGTGGTAAGTACCGAATTTTGCGACAAATGCACAGAAATGCTTAGAATTTGCTTGTAATGTCGATTCTGTGATTATTTCGTCAAATTGGAGCCTTTCACCGAGATTTCTTGGAGCCTTTGGACATTTTCTGTTGTAACCTATCAGGCTGAGCACGAAAATGACAAAGACAATCAACAGAGAGGCTGGCAAGTACCGGATTTGGCGACAAAACCCCGTTTTTGGCTCAGTTTCCATACAAAACGTCGAAATTTGGGCCAAATGTGGCCAAATTGGAGGCTTTCACCGACTCCTCTTGGATCCCTTGGCCATATTTTGTTGTATCCTGTCAGGCTGAGCAAAAAAATGGCCAAGGGCATCAAGCAATTCAGTGGTAAGTACCGAATTTTGCGACAAATGCACAGAAATGCTTAGAATTTGCTTGTAATGTCGATTCTGTGATTATTTCGTCAAATTGGAGCCTTTCACCGAGATTTCTTGGAGCCTTTGGACATTTTCTGTTGTAACCTATCAGGCTGAGCACGAAAATGACAAAGACAATCAACAGAGAGGCTGGCAAGTACCGGATTTGGCGACAAAACCCCGTTTTTGGCTCAGTTTCCATACAAAACGTCGAAATTTGGGCCAAATGTGGCCAAATTGGAGGCTTTCACCGACTCCTCTTGGATCCCTTGGCCATATTTTGTTGTATCCTGTCAGGCTGAGCAAAAAAATGGCCAAGGGCATCAAGCAATTCAGTGGTAAGTACCGAATTTTGCGACAAATGCACAGAAATGCTTAGAATTTGCTTGTAATGTCGATTCTGTGATTATTTCGTCAAATTGGAGCCTTTCACCGAGATTTCTTGGAGCCTTTGGACATTTTCTGTTGTAACCTATCAGGCTGAGCACGGAAATGACAAAGACAATCAACAGAGAGGCTGGCAAGTACCGGATTTGGCGACAAAACCCCGTTTTTGGCTCAGTTTCCATACAAAACGTCGAAATTTGGGCCAAATGTGGCCAAATTGGAGGCTTTCACCGACTCCTCTTGGATCCCTTGGCCATATTTTGTTGTATCCTGTCAGGCTGAGCAAAAAAATGGCCAAGGGCATCAAGCAATTCAGTGGTAAGTACCGAATTTTGCGACAAATGCACAGAAATGCTTAGAATTTGCTTGTAATGTCGATTCTGTGATTATTTCGTCAAATTGGAGCCTTTCACCGAGATTTCTTGGAGCCTTTGGACATTTTCTGTTGTAACCTATCAGGCTGAGCACGAAAATGACAAAGACAATCAACAGAGAGGCTGGCAAGTACCGGATTTGGCGACAAAACCCCGTTTTTGGCTCAGTTTCCATACAAAACGTCGAAATTTGGGCCAAATGTGGCCAAATTGGAGGCTTTCACCGACTCCTCTTGGATCCCTTGGCCATATTTTGTTGTATCCTGTCAGGCTGAGCAAAAAAATGGCCAAGGGCATCAAGCAATTCAGTGGTAAGTACCGAATTTTGCGACAAATGCACAGAAATGCTTAGAATTTGCTTGTAATGTCGATTCTGTGATTATTTCGTCAAATTGGAGCCTTTCACCGAGATTTCTTGGAGCCTTTGGACATTTTCTGTTGTAACCTATCAGGCTGAGCACGGAAATGACAAAGACAATCAACAGAGAGGCTGGCAAGTACCGGATTTGGCGACAAAACCCCGTTTTTGGCTCAGTTTCCATACAAAACATCGAAATTTGGGCCAAATGTGGCCAAATTGGAGGCTTTCACCGACTCCTCTTGGATCCCTTGGCCATATTTTGTTGTATCCTGTCAGGCTGAGCAAAAAAATGGCCAAGGGCATCAAGCAATTCAGTGGTAAGTACCGAATTTTGCGACAAATGCACAGAAATGCTTAGAATTTGCTTGTAATGTCGATTCTGTGATTATTTCGTCAAATTGGAGCCTTTCACCGAGATTTCTTGGAGCCTTTGGACATTTTCTGTTGTAACCTATCAGGCTGAGCACGAAAATGACAAAGACAATCAACAGAGAGGCTGGCAAGTACCGGATTTGGCGACAAAACCCCGTTTTTGGCTCAGTTTCCATACAAAACGTCGAAATTTGGGCCAAATGTGGCCAAATTGGAGGCTTTCACCGACTCCTCTTGGATCCCTTGGCCATATTTTGTTGTATCCTGTCAGGCTGAGCAAAAAAATGGCCAAGGGCATCAAGCAATTCAGTGGTAAGTACCGAATTTTGCGACAAATGCACAGAAATGCTTAGAATTTGCTTGTAATGTCGATTCTGTGATTATTTCGTCAAATTGGAGCCTTTCACCGAGATTTCTTGGAGCCTTTGGACATTTTCTGTTGTAACCTATCAGGCTGAGCACGGAAATGACAAAGACAATCAACAGAGAGGCTGGCAAGTACCGGATTTGGCGACAAAACCCCGTTTTTGGCTCAGTTTCCATACAAAACATCGAAATTTGGGCCAAATGTGGCCAAATTGGAGGCTTTCACCGACTCCTCTTGGATCCCTTGGCCATATTTTGTTGTATCCTGTCAGGCTGAGCAAAAAAATGGCCAAGGGCATCAAGCAATTCAGTGGTAAGTACCGAATTTTGCGACAAATGCACAGAAATGCTTAGAATTTGCTTGTAATGTCGATTCTGTGATTATTTCGTCAAATTGGAGCCTTTCACCGAGATTTCTTGGAGCCTTTGGACATTTTCTGTTGTAACCTATCAGGCTGAGCACGAAAATGACAAAGACAATCAACAGAGAGGCTGGCAAGTACCGGATTTGGCGACAAAACCCCGTTTTTGGCTCAGTTTCCATACAAAACGTCGAAATTTGGGCCAAATGTGGCCAAATTGGAGGCTTTCACCGACTCCTCTTGGATCCCTTGGCCATATTTTGTTGTATCCTGTCAGGCTGAGCAAAAAAATGGCCAAGGGCATCAAGCAATTCAGTGGTAAGTACCGAATTTTGCGACAAATGCACAGAAATGCTTAGAATTTGCTTGTAATGTCGATTCTGTGATTATTTCGTCAAATTGGAGCCTTTCACCGAGATTTCTTGGAGCCTTTGGACATTTTCTGTTGTAACCTATCAGGCTGAGCACGAAAATGACAAAGACAATCAACAGAGAGGCTGGCAAGTACCGGATTTGGCGACAAAACCCCGTTTTTGGCTCAGTTTCCATACAAAACGTCGAAATTTGGGCCAAATGTGGCCAAATTGGAGGCTTTCACCGACTCCTCTTGGATCCCTTGGCCATATTTTGTTGTATCCTGTCAGGCTGAGCAAAAAAATGGCCAAGGGCATCAAGCAATTCAGTGGTAAGTACCGAATTTTGCGACAAATGCACAGAAATGCTTAGAATTTGCTTGTAATGTCGATTCTGTGATTATTTCGTCAAATTGGAGCCTTTCACCGAGATTTCTTGGAGCCTTTGGACATTTTCTGTTGTAACCTATCAGGCTGAGCACGAAAATGACAAAGACAATCAACAGAGAGGCTGGCAAGTACCGGATTTGGCGACAAAACCCCGTTTTTGGCTCAGTTTCCATACAAAACGTCGAAATTTGGGCCAAATGTGGCCAAATTGGAGGCTTTCACCGACTCCTCTTGGATCCCTTGGCCATATTTTGTTGTATCCTGTCAGGCTGAGCAAAAAAATGGCCAAGGGCATCAAGCAATTCAGTGGTAAGTACCGAATTTTGCGACAAATGCACAGAAATGCTTAGAATTTGCTTGTAATGTCGATTCTGTGATTATTTCGTCAAATTGGAGCCTTTCACCGAGATTTCTTGGAGCCTTTGGACATTTTCTGTTGTAACCTATCAGGCTGAGCACGGAAATGACAAAGACAATCAACAGAGAGGCTGGCAAGTACCGGATTTGGCGACAAAACCCCGTTTTTGGCTCAGTTTCCATACAAAACGTCGAAATTTGGGCCAAATGTGGCCAAATTGGAGGCTTTCACCGACTCCTCTTGGATCCCTTGGCCATATTTTGTTGTATCCTGTCAGGCTGAGCAAAAAAATGGCCAAGGGCATCAAGCAATTCAGTGGTAAGTACCGAATTTTGCGACAAATGCACAGAAATGCTTAGAATTTGCTTGTAATGTCGATTCTGTGATTATTTCGTCAAATTGGAGCCTTTCACCGAGATTTCTTGGAGCCTTTGGACATTTTCTGTTGTAACCTATCAGGCTGAGCACGGAAATGACAAAGACAATCAACAGAGAGGCTGGCAAGTACCGGATTTGGCGACAAAACCCCGTTTTTGGCTCAGTTTCCATACAAAACGTCGAAATTTGGGCCAAATGTGGCCAAATTGGAGGCTTTCACCGACTCCTCTTGGATCCCTTGGCCATATTTTGTTGTATCCTGTCAGGCTGAGCAAAAAAATGGCCAAGGGCATCAAGCAATTCAGTGGTAAGTACCGAATTTTGCGACAAATGCACAGAAATGCTTAGAATTTGCTTGTAATGTCGATTCTGTGATTATTTCGTCAAATTGGAGCCTTTCACCGAGATTTCTTGGAGCCTTTGGACATTTTCTGTTGTAACCTATCAGGCTGAGCACGGAAATGACAAAGACAATCAACAGAGAGGCTGGCAAGTACCGGATTTGGCGACAAAACCCCGTTTTTGGCTCAGTTTCCATACAAAACGTCGAAATTTGGGCCAAATGTGGCCAAATTGGAGGCTTTCACCGACTCCTCTTGGATCCCTTGGCCATATTTTGTTGTATCCTGTCAGGCTGAGCAAAAAAATGGCCAAGGGCATCAAGCAATTCAGTGGTAAGTACCGAATTTTGCGACAAATGCACAGAAATGCTTAGAATTTGCTTGTAATGTCGATTCTGTGATTATTTCGTCAAATTGGAGCCTTTCACCGAGATTTCTTGGAGCCTTTGGACATTTTCTGTTGTAACCTATCAGGCTGAGCACGAAAATGACAAAGACAATCAACAGAGAGGCTGGCAAGTACCGGATTTGGCGACAAAACCCCGTTTTTGGCTCAGTTTCCATACAAAACGTCGAAATTTGGGCCAAATGTGGCCAAATTGGAGGCTTTCACCGACTCCTCTTGGATCCCTTGGCCATATTTTGTTGTATCCTGTCAGGCTGAGCAAAAAAATGGCCAAGGGCATCAAGCAATTCAGTGGTAAGTACCGAATTTTGCGACAAATGCACAGAAATGCTTAGAATTTGCTTGTAATGTCGATTCTGTGATTATTTCGTCAAATTGGAGCCTTTCACCGAGATTTCTTGGAGCCTTTGGACATTTTCTGTTGTAACCTATCAGGCTGAGCACGAAAATGACAAAGACAATCAACAGAGAGGCTGGCAAGTACCGGATTTGGCGACAAAACCCCGTTTTTGGCTCAGTTTCCATACAAAACGTCGAAATTTGGGCCAAATGTGGCCAAATTGGAGGCTTTCACCAACTCCTCTTGGATCCCTTGGCCATATTTTGTTGTATCCTGTCAGGCTGAGCAAAAAAATGGCCAAGGGCATCAAGCAATTCAGTGGTAAGTACCGAATTTTGCGACAAATGCACAGAAATGCTTAGAATTTGCTTGTAATGTCGATTCTGTGATTATTTCGTCAAATTGGAGCCTTTCACCGAGATTTCTTGGAGCCTTTGGACATTTTCTGTTGTAACCTATCAGGCTGAGCACGAAAATGACAAAGACAATCAACAGAGAGGCTGGCAAGTACCGGATTTGGCGACAAAACCCCGTTTTTGGCTCAGTTTCCATACAAAACGTCGAAAT
The DNA here is from genome assembly GCF_058129835.1 of Hydra viridissima. NCBI lineage: Eukaryota > Metazoa > Cnidaria > Hydrozoa > Anthoathecata > Hydridae > Hydra > Hydra viridissima. The sequence continues at coordinate 9,073,414 of NW_028324303.1, forward strand.
TTGGGCCAAATGTGGCCAAATTGGAGGCTTTCACCGACTCCTCTTGGATCCCTTGGCCATATTTTGTTGTATCCTGTCAGGCTGAGCAAAAAAATGGCCAAGGGCATCAAGCAATTCAGTGGTAAGTACCGAATTTTGCGACAAATGCACAGAAATGCTTAGAATTTGCTTGTAATGTCGATTCTGTGATTATTTCGTCAAATTGGAGCCTTTCACCGAGATTTCTTGGAGCCTTTGGACATTTTCTGTTGTAACCTATCAGGCTGAGCACGAAAATGACAAAGACAATCAACAGAGAGGCTGGCAAGTACCGGATTTGGCGACAAAACCCCGTTTTTGGCTCAGTTTCCATACAAAACGTCGAAATTTGGGCCAAATGTGGCCAAATTGGAGGCTTTCACCGACTCCTCTTGGATCCCTTGGCCATATTTTGTTGTATCCTGTCAGGCTGAGCAAAAAAATGGCCAAGGGCATCAAGCAATTCAGTGGTAAGTACCGAATTTTGCGACAAATGCACAGAAATGCTTAGAATTTGCTTGTAATGTCGATTCTGTGATTATTTCGTCAAATTGGAGCCTTTCACCGAGATTTCTTGGAGCCTTTGGACATTTTCTGTTGTAACCTATCAGGCTGAGCACGAAAATGACAAAGACAATCAACAGAGAGGCTGGCAAGTACCGGATTTGGCGACAAAACCCCGTTTTTGGCTCAGTTTCCATACAAAACGTCGAAATTTGGGCCAAATGTGGCCAAATTGGAGGCTTTCACCGACTCCTCTTGGATCCCTTGGCCATATTTTGTTGTATCCTGTCAGGCTGAGCAAAAAAATGGCCAAGGGCATCAAGCAATTCAGTGGTAAGTACCGAATTTTGCGACAAATGCACAGAAATGCTTAGAATTTGCTTGTAATGTCGATTCTGTGATTATTTCGTCAAATTGGAGCCTTTCACCGAGATTTCTTGGAGCCTTTGGACATTTTCTGTTGTAACCTATCAGGCTGAGCACGAAAATGACAAAGACAATCAACAGAGAGGCTGGCAAGTACCGGATTTGGCGACAAAACCCCGTTTTTGGCTCAGTTTCCATACAAAACGTCGAAATTTGGGCCAAATGTGGCCAAATTGGAGGCTTTCACCGACTCCTCTTGGATCCCTTGGCCATATTTTGTTGTATCCTGTCAGGCTGAGCAAAAAAATGGCCAAGGGCATCAAGCAATTCAGTGGTAAGTACCGAATTTTGCGACAAATGCACAGAAATGCTTAGAATTTGCTTGTAATGTCGATTCTGTGATTATTTCGTCAAATTGGAGCCTTTCACCGAGATTTCTTGGAGCCTTTGGACATTTTCTGTTGTAACCTATCAGGCTGAGCACGGAAATGACAAAGACAATCAACAGAGAGGCTGGCAAGTACCGGATTTGGCGACAAAACCCCGTTTTTGGCTCAGTTTCCATACAAAACGTCGAAATTTGGGCCAAATGTGGCCAAATTGGAGGCTTTCACCGACTCCTCTTGGATCCCTTGGCCATATTTTGTTGTATCCTGTCAGGCTGAGCAAAAAAATGGCCAAGGGCATCAAGCAATTCAGTGGTAAGTACCGAATTTTGCGGCAAATGCACAGAAATGCTTAGAATTTGCTTGTAATGTCGATTCTGTGATTATTTCGTCAAATTGGAGCCTTTCACCGAGATTTCTTGGAGCCTTTGGACATTTTCTGTTGTAACCTATCAGGCTGAGCACGGAAATGACAAAGACAATCAACAGAGAGGCTGGCAAGTACCGGATTTGGCGACAAAACCCCGTTTTTGGCTCAGTTTCCATACAAAACGTCGAAATTTGGGCCAAATGTGGCCAAATTGGAGGCTTTCACCGACTCCTCTTGGATCCCTTGGCCATATTTTGTTGTATCCTGTCAGGCTGAGCAAAAAAATGGCCAAGGGCATCAAGCAATTCAGTGGTAAGTACCGAATTTTGCGACAAATGCACAGAAATGCTTAGAATTTGCTTGTAATGTCGATTCTGTGATTATTTCGTCAAATTGGAGCCTTTCACCGAGATTTCTTGGAGCCTTTGGACATTTTCTGTTGTAACCTATCAGGCTGAGCACGAAAATGACAAAGACAATCAACAGAGAGGCTGGCAAGTACCGGATTTGGCGACAAAACCCCGTTTTTGGCTCAGTTTCCATACAAAACGTCGAAATTTGGGCCAAATGTGGCCAAATTGGAGGCTTTCACCGACTCCTCTTGGATCCCTTGGCCATATTTTGTTGTATCCTGTCAGGCTGAGCAAAAAAATGGCCAAGGGCATCAAGCAATTCAGTGGTAAGTACCGAATTTTGCGACAAATGCACAGAAATGCTTAGAATTTGCTTGTAATGTCGATTCTGTGATTATTTCGTCAAATTGGAGCCTTTCACCGAGATTTCTTGGAGCCTTTGGACATTTTCTGTTGTAACCTATCAGGCTGAGCACGAAAATGACAAAGACAATCAACAGAGAGGCTGGCAAGTACCGGATTTGGCGACAAAACCCCGTTTTTGGCTCAGTTTCCATACAAAACGTCGAAATTTGGGCCAAATGTGGCCAAATTGGAGGCTTTCACCGACTCCTCTTGGATCCCTTGGCCATATTTTGTTGTATCCTGTCAGGCTGAGCAAAAAAATGGCCAAGGGCATCAAGCAATTCAGTGGTAAGTACCGAATTTTGCGACAAATGCACAGAAATGCTTAGAATTTGCTTGTAATGTCGATTCTGTGATTATTTCGTCAAATTGGAGCCTTTCACCGAGATTTCTTGGAGCCTTTGGACATTTTCTGTTGTAACCTATCAGGCTGAGCACGGAAATGACAAAGACAATCAACAGAGAGGCTGGCAAGTACCGGATTTGGCGACAAAACCCCGTTTTTGGCTCAGTTTCCATACAAAACGTCGAAATTTGGGCCAAATGTGGCCAAATTGGAGGCTTTCACCGACTCCTCTTGGATCCCTTGGCCATATTTTGTTGTATCCTGTCAGGCTGAGCAAAAAAATGGCCAAGGGCATCAAGCAATTCAGTGGTAAGTACCGAATTTTGCGACAAATGCACAGAAATGCTTAGAATTTGCTTGTAATGTCGATTCTGTGATTATTTCGTCAAATTGGAGCCTTTCACCGAGATTTCTTGGAGCCTTTGGACATTTTCTGTTGTAACCTATCAGGCTGAGCACGAAAATGACAAAGACAATCAACAGAGAGGCTGGCAAGTACCGGATTTGGCGACAAAACCCCGTTTTTGGCTCAGTTTCCATACAAAACGTCGAAATTTGGGCCAAATGTGGCCAAATTGGAGGCTTTCACCGACTCCTCTTGGATCCCTTGGCCATATTTTGTTGTATCCTGTCAGGCTGAGCAAAAAAATGGCCAAGGGCATCAAGCAATTCAGTGGTAAGTACCGAATTTTGCGACAAATGCACAGAAATGCTTAGAATTTGCTTGTAATGTCGATTCTGTGATTATTTCGTCAAATTGGAGCCTTTCACCGAGATTTCTTGGAGCCTTTGGACATTTTCTGTTGTAACCTATCAGGCTGAGCACGGAAATGACAAAGACAATCAACAGAGAGGCTGGCAAGTACCGGATTTGGCGACAAAACCCCGTTTTTGGCTCAGTTTCCATACAAAACATCGAAATTTGGGCCAAATGTGGCCAAATTGGAGGCTTTCACCGACTCCTCTTGGATCCCTTGGCCATATTTTGTTGTATCCTGTCAGGCTGAGCAAAAAAATGGCCAAGGGCATCAAGCAATTCAGTGGTAAGTACCGAATTTTGCGACAAATGCACAGAAATGCTTAGAATTTGCTTGTAATGTCGATTCTGTGATTATTTCGTCAAATTGGAGCCTTTCACCGAGATTTCTTGGAGCCTTTGGACATTTTCTGTTGTAACCTATCAGGCTGAGCACGAAAATGACAAAGACAATCAACAGAGAGGCTGGCAAGTACCGGATTTGGCGACAAAACCCCGTTTTTGGCTCAGTTTCCATACAAAACGTCGAAATTTGGGCCAAATGTGGCCAAATTGGAGGCTTTCACCGACTCCTCTTGGATCCCTTGGCCATATTTTGTTGTATCCTGTCAGGCTGAGCAAAAAAATGGCCAAGGGCATCAAGCAATTCAGTGGTAAGTACCGAATTTTGCGACAAATGCACAGAAATGCTTAGAATTTGCTTGTAATGTCGATTCTGTGATTATTTCGTCAAATTGGAGCCTTTCACCGAGATTTCTTGGAGCCTTTGGACATTTTCTGTTGTAACCTATCAGGCTGAGCACGGAAATGACAAAGACAATCAACAGAGAGGCTGGCAAGTACCGGATTTGGCGACAAAACCCCGTTTTTGGCTCAGTTTCCATACAAAACATCGAAATTTGGGCCAAATGTGGCCAAATTGGAGGCTTTCACCGACTCCTCTTGGATCCCTTGGCCATATTTTGTTGTATCCTGTCAGGCTGAGCAAAAAAATGGCCAAGGGCATCAAGCAATTCAGTGGTAAGTACCGAATTTTGCGACAAATGCACAGAAATGCTTAGAATTTGCTTGTAATGTCGATTCTGTGATTATTTCGTCAAATTGGAGCCTTTCACCGAGATTTCTTGGAGCCTTTGGACATTTTCTGTTGTAACCTATCAGGCTGAGCACGAAAATGACAAAGACAATCAACAGAGAGGCTGGCAAGTACCGGATTTGGCGACAAAACCCCGTTTTTGGCTCAGTTTCCATACAAAACGTCGAAATTTGGGCCAAATGTGGCCAAATTGGAGGCTTTCACCGACTCCTCTTGGATCCCTTGGCCATATTTTGTTGTATCCTGTCAGGCTGAGCAAAAAAATGGCCAAGGGCATCAAGCAATTCAGTGGTAAGTACCGAATTTTGCGACAAATGCACAGAAATGCTTAGAATTTGCTTGTAATGTCGATTCTGTGATTATTTCGTCAAATTGGAGCCTTTCACCGAGATTTCTTGGAGCCTTTGGACATTTTCTGTTGTAACCTATCAGGCTGAGCACGAAAATGACAAAGACAATCAACAGAGAGGCTGGCAAGTACCGGATTTGGCGACAAAACCCCGTTTTTGGCTCAGTTTCCATACAAAACGTCGAAATTTGGGCCAAATGTGGCCAAATTGGAGGCTTTCACCGACTCCTCTTGGATCCCTTGGCCATATTTTGTTGTATCCTGTCAGGCTGAGCAAAAAAATGGCCAAGGGCATCAAGCAATTCAGTGGTAAGTACCGAATTTTGCGACAAATGCACAGAAATGCTTAGAATTTGCTTGTAATGTCGATTCTGTGATTATTTCGTCAAATTGGAGCCTTTCACCGAGATTTCTTGGAGCCTTTGGACATTTTCTGTTGTAACCTATCAGGCTGAGCACGAAAATGACAAAGACAATCAACAGAGAGGCTGGCAAGTACCGGATTTGGCGACAAAACCCCGTTTTTGGCTCAGTTTCCATACAAAACGTCGAAATTTGGGCCAAATGTGGCCAAATTGGAGGCTTTCACCGACTCCTCTTGGATCCCTTGGCCATATTTTGTTGTATCCTGTCAGGCTGAGCAAAAAAATGGCCAAGGGCATCAAGCAATTCAGTGGTAAGTACCGAATTTTGCGACAAATGCACAGAAATGCTTAGAATTTGCTTGTAATGTCGATTCTGTGATTATTTCGTCAAATTGGAGCCTTTCACCGAGATTTCTTGGAGCCTTTGGACATTTTCTGTTGTAACCTATCAGGCTGAGCACGGAAATGACAAAGACAATCAACAGAGAGGCTGGCAAGTACCGGATTTGGCGACAAAACCCCGTTTTTGGCTCAGTTTCCATACAAAACGTCGAAATTTGGGCCAAATGTGGCCAAATTGGAGGCTTTCACCGACTCCTCTTGGATCCCTTGGCCATATTTTGTTGTATCCTGTCAGGCTGAGCAAAAAAATGGCCAAGGGCATCAAGCAATTCAGTGGTAAGTACCGAATTTTGCGACAAATGCACAGAAATGCTTAGAATTTGCTTGTAATGTCGATTCTGTGATTATTTCGTCAAATTGGAGCCTTTCACCGAGATTTCTTGGAGCCTTTGGACATTTTCTGTTGTAACCTATCAGGCTGAGCACGAAAATGACAAAGACAATCAACAGAGAGGCTGGCAAGTACCGGATTTGGCGACAAAACCCCGTTTTTGGCTCAGTTTCCATACAAAACGTCGAAATTTGGGCCAAATGTGGCCAAATTGGAGGCTTTCACCGACTCCTCTTGGATCCCTTGGCCATATTTTGTTGTATCCTGTCAGGCTGAGCAAAAAAATGGCCAAGGGCATCAAGCAATTCAGTGGTAAGTACCGAATTTTGCGACAAATGCACAGAAATGCTTAGAATTTGCTTGTAATGTCGATTCTGTGATTATTTCGTCAAATTGGAGCCTTTCACCGAGATTTCTTGGAGCCTTTGGACATTTTCTGTTGTAACCTATCAGGCTGAGCACGAAAATGACAAAGACAATCAACAGAGAGGCTGGCAAGTACCGGATTTGGCGACAAAACCCCGTTTTTGGCTCAGTTTCCATACAAAACGTCGAAATTTGGGCCAAATGTGGCCAAATTGGAGGCTTTCACCGACTCCTCTTGGATCCCTTGGCCATATTTTGTTGTATCCTGTCAGGCTGAGCAAAAAAATGGCCAAGGGCATCAAGCAATTCAGTGGTAAGTACCGAATTTTGCGACAAATGCACAGAAATGCTTAGAATTTGCTTGTAATGTCGATTCTGTGATTATTTCGTCAAATTGGAGCCTTTCACCGAGATTTCTTGGAGCCTTTGGACATTTTCTGTTGTAACCTATCAGGCTGAGCACGAAAATGACAAAGACAATCAACAGAGAGGCTGGCAAATACCGGATTTGGCGACAAAACCCCGTTTTTGGCTCAGTTTCCATACAAAACGTCGAAATTTGGGCCAAATGTGGCCAAATTGGAGGCTTTCACCGACTCCTCTTGGATCCCTTGGCCATATTTTGTTGTATCCTGTCAGGCTGAGCAAAAAAATGGCCAAGGGCATCAAGCAATTCAGTGGTAAGTACCGAATTTTGCGACAAATGCACAGAAATGCTTAGAATTTGCTTGTAATGTCGATTCTGTGATTATTTCGTCAAATTGGAGCCTTTCACCGAGATTTCTTGGAGCCTTTGGACATTTTCTGTTGTAACCTATCAGGCTGAGCACGAAAATGACAAAGACAATCAACAGAGAGGCTGGCAAGTACCGGATTTGGCGACAAAACCCCGTTTTTGGCTCAGTTTCCATACAAAACGTCGAAATTTGGGCCAAATGTGGCCAAATTGGAGGCTTTCACCGACTCCTCTTGGATCCCTTGGCCATATTTTGTTGTATCCTGTCAGGCTGAGCAAAAAAATGGCCAAGGGCATCAAGCAATTCAGTGGTAAGTACCGAATTTTGCGACAAATGCACAGAAATGCTTAGAATTTGCTTGTAATGTCGATTCTGTGATTATTTCGTCAAATTGGAGCCTTTCACCGAGATTTCTTGGAGCCTTTGGACATTTTCTGTTGTAACCTATCAGGCTGAGCACGGAAATGACAAAGACAATCAACAGAGAGGCTGGCAAGTACCGGATTTGGCGACAAAACCCCGTTTTTGGCTCAGTTTCCATACAAAACGTCGAAATTTGGGCCAAATGTGGCCAAATTGGAGGCTTTCACCGACTCCTCTTGGATCCCTTGGCCATATTTTGTTGTATCCTGTCAGGCTGAGCAAAAAAATGGCCAAGGGCATCAAGCAATTCAGTGGTAAGTACCGAATTTTGCGACAAATGCACAGAAATGCTTAGAATTTGCTTGTAATGTCGATTCTGTGATTATTTCGTCAAATTGGAGCCTTTCACCGAGATTTCTTGGAGCCTTTGGACATTTTCTGTTGTAACCTATCAGGCTGAGCACGGAAATGACAAAGACAATCAACAGAGAGGCTGGCAAGTACCGGATTTGGCGACAAAACCCCGTTTTTGGCTCAGTTTCCATACAAAACGTCGAAATTTGGGCCAAATGTGGCCAAATTGGAGGCTTTCACCGACTCCTCTTGGATCCCTTGGCCATATTTTGTTGTATCCTGTCAGGCTGAGCAAAAAAATGGCCAAGGGCATCAAGCAATTCAGTGGTAAGTACCGAATTTTGCGACAAATGCACAGAAATGCTTAGAATTTGCTTGTAATGTCGATTCTGTGATTATTTCGTCAAATTGGAGCCTTTCACCGAGATTTCTTGGAGCCTTTGGACATTTTCTGTTGTAACCTATCAGGCTGAGCACGGAAATGACAAAGACAATCAACAGAGAGGCTGGCAAGTACCGGATTTGGCGACAAAACCCCGTTTTTGGCTCAGTTTCCATACAAAGCGTCGAAATTTGGGCCAAATGTGGCCAAATTGGAGGCTTTCACCGACTCCTCTTGGATCCCTTGGCCATATTTTGTTGTATCCTGTCAGGCTGAGCAAAAAAATGGCCAAGGGCATCAAGCAATTCAGTGGTAAGTACCGAATTTTGCGACAAATGCACAGAAATGCTTAGAATTTGCTTGTAATGTCGATTCTGTGATTATTTCGTCAAATTGGAGCCTTTCACCGAGATTTCTTGGAGCCTTTGGACATTTTCTGTTGTAACCTATCAGGCTGAGCACGAAAATGACAAAGACAATCAACAGAGAGGCTGGCAAGTACCGGATTTGGCGACAAAACCCCGTTTTTGGCTCAGTTTCCATACAAAACGTCGAAATTTGGGCCAAATGTGGCCAAATTGGAGGCTTTCACCGACTCCTCTTGGATCCCTTGGCCATATTTTGTTGTATCCTGTCAGGCTGAGCAAAAAAATGGCCAAGGGCATCAAGCAATTCAGTGGTAAGTACCGAATTTTGCGACAAATGCACAGAAATGCTTAGAATTTGCTTGTAATGTCGATTCTGTGATTATTTCGTCAAATTGGAGCCTTTCACCGAGATTTCTTGGAGCCTTTGGACATTTTCTGTTGTAACCTATCAGGCTGAGCACGAAAATGACAAAGACAATCAACAGAGAGGCTGGCAAGTACCGGATTTGGCGACAAAACCCCGTTTTTGGCTCAGTTTCCATACAAAACGTCGAAATTTGGGCCAAATGTGGCCAAATTGGAGGCTTTCACCGACTCCTCTTGGATCCCTTGGCCATATTTTGTTGTATCCTGTCAGGCTGAGCAAAAAAATGGCCAAGGGCATCAAGCAATTCAGTGGTAAGTACCGAATTTTGCGACAAATGCACAGAAATGCTTAGAATTTGCTTGTAATGTCGATTCTGTGATTATTTCGTCAAATTGGAGCCTTTCACCGAGATTTCTTGGAGCCTTTGGACATTTTCTGTTGTAACCTATCAGGCTGAGCACGGAAATGACAAAGACAATCAACAGAGAGGCTGGCAAGTACCGGATTTGGCGACAAAACCCCGTTTTTGGCTCAGTTTCCATACAAAACGTCGAAATTTGGGCCAAATGTGGCCAAATTGGAGGCTTTCACCGACTCCTCTTGGATCCCTTGGCCATATTTTGTTGTATCCTGTCAGGCTGAGCAAAAAAATGGCCAAGGGCATCAAGCAATTCAGTGGTAAGTACCGAATTTTGCGACAAATGCACAGAAATGCTTAGAATTTGCTTGTAATGTCGATTCTGTGATTATTTCGTCAAATTGGAGCCTTTCACCGAGATTTCTTGGAGCCTTTGGACATTTTCTGTTGTAACCTATCAGGCTGAGCACGAAAATGACAAAGACAATCAACAGAGAGGCTGGCAAGTACCGGATTTGGCGACAAAACCCCGTTTTTGGCTCAGTTTCCATACAAAACGTCGAAATTTGGGCCAAATGTGGCCAAATTGGAGGCTTTCACCGACTCCTCTTGGATCCCTTGGCCATATTTTGTTGTATCCTGTCAGGCTGAGCAAAAAAATGGCCAAGGGCATCAAGCAATTCAGTGGTAAGTACCGAATTTTGCGACAAATGCACAGAAATGCTTAGAATTTGCTTGTAATGTCGATTCTGTGATTATTTCGTCAAATTGGAGCCTTTCACCGAGATTTCTTGGAGCCTTTGGACATTTTCTGTTGTAACCTATCAGGCTGAGCACGAAAATGACAAAGACAATCAACAGAGAGGCTGGCAAGTACCGGATTTGGCGACAAAACCCCGTTTTTGGCTCAGTTTCCATACAAAACATCGAAATTTGGGCCAAATGTGGCCAAATTGGAGGCTTTCATCGACTCCTCTTGGATCCCTTGGCCATATTTTGTTGTATCCTGTCAGGCTGAGCAAAAAAATGGCCAAGGGCATCAAGCAATTCAGTGGTAAGTACCGAATTTTGCGACAAATGCACAAAAATGCTTAGAATTTGCTTGTAATGTCGATTCTGTGATTATTTCGTCAAATTGGAGCCTTTCACCGAGATTTCTTGGAGCCTTTGGACATTTTCTGTTGTAACCTATCAGGCTGAGCACGGAAATGACAAAGACAATCAACAGAGAGGCTGGCAAGTACCGGATTTGGCGACAAAACCCCGTTTTTGGCTCAGTTTCCATACAAAACGTCGAAATTTGGGCCAAATGTGGCCAAATTGGAGGCTTTCACCGACTCCTCTTGGATCCCTTGGCCATATTTTGTTGTATCCTGTCAGGCTGAGCAAAAAAATGGCCAAGGGCATCAAGCAATTCAGTGGTAAGTACCGAATTTTGCGACAAATGCACAGAAATGCTTAGAATTTGCTTGTAATGTCGATTCTGTGATTATTTCGTCAAATTGGAGCCTTTCACCGAGATTTCTTGGAGCCTTTGGACATTTTCTGTTGTAACCTATCAGGCTGAGCACGGAAATGACAAAGACAATCAACAGAGAGGCTGGCAAGTACCGGATTTGGCGACAAAACCCCGTTTTTGGCTCAGTTTCCATACAAAACGTCGAAATTTGGGCCAAATGTGGCCAAATTGGAGGCTTTCACCGACTCCTCTTGGATCCCTTGGCCATATTTTGTTGTATCCTGTCAGGCTGAGCAAAAAAATGGCCAAGGGCATCAAGCAATTCAGTGGTAAGTACCGAATTTTGCGACAAATGCACAGAAATGCTTAGAATTTGCTTGTAATGTCGATTCTGTGATTATTTCGTCAAATTGGAGCCTTTCACCGAGATTTCTTGGAGCCTTTGGACATTTTCTGTTGTAACCTATCAGGCTGAGCACGAAAATGACAAAGACAATCAACAGAGAGGCTGGCAAGTACCGGATTTGGCGACAAAACCCCGTTTTTGGCTCAGTTTCCATACAAAACGTCGAAATTTGGGCCAAATGTGGCCAAATTGGAGGCTTTCACCGACTCCTCTTGGATCCCTTGGCCATATTTTGTTGTATCCTGTCAGGCTGAGCAAAAAAATGGCCAAGGGCATCAAGCAATTCAGTGGTAAGTACCGAATTTTGCGACAAATGCACAGAAATGCTTAGAATTTGCTTGTAATGTCGATTCTGTGATTATTTCGTCAAATTGGAGCCTTTCACCGAGATTTCTTGGAGCCTTTGGACATTTTCTGTTGTAACCTATCAGGCTGAGCACGAAAATGACAAAGACAATCAACAGAGAGGCTGGCAAGTACCGGATTTGGCGACAAAACCCCGTTTTTGGCTCAGTTTCCATACAAAACGTCGAAATTTGGGCCAAATGTGGCCAAATTGGAGGCTTTCACCGACTCCTCTTGGATCCCTTGGCCATATTTTGTTGTATCCTGTCAGGCTGAGCAAAAAAATGGCCAAGGGCATCAAGCAATTCAGTGGTAAGTACCGAATTTTGCGACAAATGCACAGAAATGCTTAGAATTTGCTTGTAATGTCGATTCTGTGATTATTTCGTCAAATTGGAGCCTTTCACCGAGATTTCTTGGAGCCTTTGGACATTTTCTGTTGTAACCTATCAGGCTGAGCACGAAAATGACAAAGACAATCAACAGAGAGGCTGGCAAGTACCGGATTTGGCGACAAAACCCCGTTTTTGGCTCAGTTTCCATACAAAACGTCGAAATTTGGGCCAAATGTGGCCAAATTGGAGGCTTTCACCGACTCCTCTTGGATCCCTTGGCCATATTTTGTTGTATCCTGTCAGGCTGAGCAAAAAAATGGCCAAGGGCATCAAGCAATTCAGTGGTAAGTACCGAATTTTGCGACAAATGCACAGAAATGCTTAGAATTTGCTTGTAATGTCGATTCTGTGATTATTTCGTCAAATTGGAGCCTTTCACCGAGATTTCTTGGAGCCTTTGGACATTTTCTGTTGTAACCTATCAGGCTGAGCACGGAAATGACAAAGACAATCAACAGAGAGGCTGGCAAGTACCGGATTTGGCGACAAAACCCCGTTTTTGGCTCAGTTTCCATACAAAACGTCGAAATTTGGGCCAAATGTGGCCAAATTGGAGGCTTTCACCGACTCCTCTTGGATCCCTTGGCCATATTTTGTTGTATCCTGTCAGGCTGAGCAAAAAAATGGCCAAGGGCATCAAGCAATTCAGTGGTAAGTACCGAATTTTGCGACAAATGCACAGAAATGCTTAGAATTTGCTTGTAATGTCGATTCTGTGATTATTTCGTCAAATTGGAGCCTTTCACCGAGATTTCTTGGAGCCTTTGGACATTTTCTGTTGTAACCTATCAGGCTGAGCACGAAAATGACAAAGACAATCAACAGAGAGGCTGGCAAGTACCGGATTTGGCGACAAAACCCCGTTTTTGGCTCAGTTTCCATACAAAACGTCGAAATTTGGGCCAAATGTGGCCAAATTGGAGGCTTTCACCGACTCCTCTTGGATCCCTTGGCCATATTTTGTTGTATCCTGTCAGGCTGAGCAAAAAAATGGCCAAGGGCATCAAGCAATTCAGTGGTAAGTACCGAATTTTGCGACAAATGCACAGAAATGCTTAGAATTTGCTTGTAATGTCGATTCTGTGATTATTTCGTCAAATTGGAGCCTTTCACCGAGATTTCTTGGAGCCTTTGGACATTTTCTGTTGTAACCTATCAGGCTGAGCACGGAAATGACAAAGACAATCAACAGAGAGGCTGGCAAGTACCGGATTTGGCGACAAAACCCCGTTTTTGGCTCAGTTTCCATACAAAACGTCGAAATTTGGGCCAAATGTGGCCAAATTGGAGGCTTTCACCGACTCCTCTTGGATCCCTTGGCCATATTTTGTTGTATCCTGTCAGGCTGAGCAAAAAAATGGCCAAGGGCATCAAGCAATTCAGTGGTAAGTACCGAATTTTGCGACAAATGCACAGAAATGCTTAGAATTTGCTTGTAATGTCGATTCTGTGATTATTTCGTCAAATTGGAGCCTTTCACCGAGATTTCTTGGAGCCTTTGGACATTTTCTGTTGTAACCTATCAGGCTGAGCACGAAAATGACAAAGACAATCAACAGAGAGGCTGGCAAGTACCGGATTTGGCGACAAAACCCCGTTTTTGGCTCAGTTTCCATACAAAACGTCGAAATTTGGGCCAAATGTGGCCAAATTGGAGGCTTTCACCGACTCCTCTTGGATCCCTTGGCCATATTTTGTTGTATCCTGTCAGGCTGAGCAAAAAAATGGCCAAGGGCATCAAGCAATTCAGTGGTAAGTACCGAATTTTGCGACAAATGCACAGAAATGCTTAGAATTTGCTTGTAATGTCGATTCTGTGATTATTTCGTCAAATTGGAGCCTTTCACCGAGATTTCTTGGAGCCTTTGGACATTTTCTGTTGTAACCTATCAGGCTGAGCACGAAAATGACAAAGACAATCAACAGAGAGGCTGGCAAGTACCGGATTTGGCGACAAAACCCCGTTTTTGGCTCAGTTTCCATACAAAACGTCGAAATTTGGGCCAAATGTGGCCAAATTGGAGGCTTTCACCGACTCCTCTTGGATCCCTTGGCCATATTTTGTTGTATCCTGTCAGGCTGAGCAAAAAAATGGCCAAGGGCATCAAGCAATTCAGTGGTAAGTACCGAATTTTGCGACAAATGCACAGAAATGCTTAGAATTTGCTTGTAATGTCGATTCTGTGATTATTTCGTCAAATTGGAGCCTTTCACCGAGATTTCTTGGAGCCTTTGGACATTTTCTGTTGTAACCTATCAGGCTGAGCACGAAAATGACAAAGACAATCAACAGAGAGGCTGGCAAGTACCGGATTTGGCGACAAAACCCCGTTTTTGGCTCAGTTTCCATACAAAACGTCGAAATTTGGGCCAAATGTGGCCAAATTGGAGGCTTTCACCGACTCCTCTTGGATCCCTTGGCCATATTTTGTTGTATCCTGTCAGGCTGAGCAAAAAAATGGCCAAGGGCATCAAGCAATTCAGTGGTAAGTACCGAATTTTGCGACAAATGCACAGAAATGCTTAGAATTTGCTTGTAATGTCGATTCTGTGATTATTTCGTCAAATTGGAGCCTTTCACCGAGATTTCTTGGAGCCTTTGGACATTTTCTGTTGTAACCTATCAGGCTGAGCACGAAAATGACAAAGACAATCAACAGAGAGGCTGGCAAGTACCGGATTTGGCGACAAAACCCCGTTTTTGGCTCAGTTTCCATACAAAACGTCGAAATTTGGGCCAAATGTGGCCAAATTGGAGGCTTTCACCGACTCCTCTTGGATCCCTTGGCCATATTTTGTTGTATCCTGTCAGGCTGAGCAAAAAAATGGCCAAGGGCATCAAGCAATTCAGTGGTAAGTACCGAATTTTGCGACAAATGCACAGAAATGCTTAGAATTTGCTTGTAATGTCGATTCTGTGATTATTTCGTCAAATTGGAGCCTTTCACCGAGATTTCTTGGAGCCTTTGGACATTTTCTGTTGTAACCTATCAGGCTGAGCACGGAAATGACAAAGACAATCAACAGAGAGGCTGGCAAGTACCGGATTTGGCGACAAAACCCCGTTTTTGGCTCAGTTTCCATACAAAACGTCGAAATTTGGGCCAAATGTGGCCAAATTGGAGGCTTTCACCGACTCCTCTTGGATCCCTTGGCCATATTTTGTTGTATCCTGTCAGGCTGAGCAAAAAAATGGCCAAGGGCATCAAGCAATTCAGTGGTAAGTACCGAATTTTGCGACAAATGCACAGAAATGCTTAGAATTTGCTTGTAATGTCGATTCTGTGATTATTTCGTCAAATTGGAGCCTTTCACCGAGATTTCTTGGAGCCTTTGGACATTTTCTGTTGTAACCTATCAGGCTGAGCACGAAAATGACAAAGACAATCAACAGAGAGGCTGGCAAGTACCGGATTTGGCGACAAAACCCCGTTTTTGGCTCAGTTTCCATACAAAACGTCGAAATTTGGGCCAAATGTGGCCAAATTGGAGGCTTTCACCGACTCCTCTTGGATCCCTTGGCCATATTTTGTTGTATCCTGTCAGGCTGAGCAAAAAAATGGCCAAGGGCATCAAGCAATTCAGTGGTAAGTACCGAATTTTGCGACAAATGCACAGAAATGCTTAGAATTTGCTTGTAATGTCGATTCTGTGATTATTTCGTCAAATTGGAGCCTTTCACCGAGATTTCTTGGAGCCTTTGGACATTTTCTGTTGTAACCTATCAGGCTGAGCACGAAAATGACAAAGACAATCAACAGAGAGGCTGGCAAGTACCGGATTTGGCGACAAAACCCCGTTTTTGGCTCAGTTTCCATACAAAACGTCGAAATTTGGGCCAAATGTGGCCAAATTGGAGGCTTTCACCGACTCCTCTTGGATCCCTTGGCCATATTTTGTTGTATCCTGTCAGGCTGAGCAAAAAAATGGCCAAGGGCATCAAGCAATTCAGTGGTAAGTACCGAATTTTGCGACAAATGCACAGAAATGCTTAGAATTTGCTTGTAATGTCGATTCTGTGATTATTTCGTCAAATTGGAGCCTTTCACCGAGATTTCTTGGAGCCTTTGGACATTTTCTGTTGTAACCTATCAGGCTGAGCACGGAAATGACAAAGACAATCAACAGAGAGGCTGGCAAGTACCGGATTTGGCGACAAAACCCCGTTTTTGGCTCAGTTTCCATACAAAACGTCGAAATTTGGGCCAAATGTGGCCAAATTGGAGGCTTTCACCGACTCCTCTTGGATCCCTTGGCCATATTTTGTTGTATCCTGTCAGGCTGAGCAAAAAAATGGCCAAGGGCATCAAGCAATTCAGTGGTAAGTACCGAATTTTGCGACAAATGCACAGAAATGCTTAGAATTTGCTTGTAATGTCGATTCTGTGATTATTTCGTCAAATTGGAGCCTTTCACCGAGATTTCTTGGAGCCTTTGGACATTTTCTGTTGTAACCTATCAGGCTGAGCACGGAAATGACAAAGACAATCAACAGAGAGGCTGGCAAGTACCGGATTTGGCGACAAAACCCCGTTTTTGGCTCAGTTTCCATACAAAACGTCGAAATTTGGGCCAAATGTGGCCAAATTGGAGGCTTTCACCGACTCCTCTTGGATCCCTTGGCCATATTTTGTTGTATCCTGTCAGGCTGAGCAAAAAAATGGCCAAGGGCATCAAGCAATTCAGTGGTAAGTACCGAATTTTGCGACAAATGCACAGAAATGCTTAGAATTTGCTTGTAATGTCGATTCTGTGATTATTTCGTCAAATTGGAGCCTTTCACCGAGATTTCTTGGAGCCTTTGGACATTTTCTGTTGTAACCTATCAGGCTGAGCACGAAAATGACAAAGACAATCAACAGAGAGGCTGGCAAGTACCGGATTTGGCGACAAAACCCCGTTTTTGGCTCAGTTTCCATACAAAACGTCGAAATTTGGGCCAAATGTGGCCAAATTGGAGGCTTTCACCGACTCCTCTTGGATCCCTTGGCCATATTTTGTTGTATCCTGTCAGGCTGAGCAAAAAAATGGCCAAGGGCATCAAGCAATTCAGTGGTAAGTACCGAATTTTGCGACAAATGCACAGAAATGCTTAGAATTTGCTTGTAATGTCGATTCTGTGATTATTTCGTCAAATTGGAGCCTTTCACCGAGATTTCTTGGAGCCTTTGGACATTTTCTGTTGTAACCTATCAGGCTGAGCACGAAAATGACAAAGACAATCAACAGAGAGGCTGGCAAGTACCGGATTTGGCGACAAAACCCCGTTTTTGGCTCAGTTTCCATACAAAACGTCGAAATTTGGGCCAAATGTGGCCAAATTGGAGGCTTTCACCGACTCCTCTTGGATCCCTTGGCCATATTTTGTTGTATCCTGTCAGGCTGAGCAAAAAAATGGCCAAGGGCATCAAGCAATTCAGTGGTAAGTACCGAATTTTGCGACAAATGCACAGAAATGCTTAGAATTTGCTTGTAATGTCGATTCTGTGATTATTTCGTCAAATTGGAGCCTTTCACCGAGATTTCTTGGAGCCTTTGGACATTTTCTGTTGTAACCTATCAGGCTGAGCACGGAAATGACAAAGACAATCAACAGAGAGGCTGGCAAGTACCGGATTTGGCGACAAAACCCCGTTTTTGGCTCAGTTTCCATACAAAACGTCGAAATTTGGGCCAAATGTGGCCAAATTGGAGGCTTTCACCGACTCCTCTTGGATCCCTTGGCCATATTTTGTTGTATCCTGTCAGGCTGAGCAAAAAAATGGCCAAGGGCATCAAGCAATTCAGTGGTAAGTACCGAATTTTGCGACAAATGCACAGAAATGCTTAGAATTTGCTTGTAATGTCGATTCTGTGATTATTTCGTCAAATTGGAGCCTTTCACCGAGATTTCTTGGAGCCTTTGGACATTTTCTGTTGTAACCTATCAGGCTGAGCACGGAAATGACAAAGACAATCAACAGAGAGGCTGGCAAGTACCGGATTTGGCGACAAAACCCCGTTTTTGGCTCAGTTTCCATACAAAACGTCGAAATTTGGGCCAAATGTGGCCAAATTGGAGGCTTTCACCGACTCCTCTTGGATCCCTTGGCCATATTTTGTTGTATCCTGTCAGGCTGAGCAAAAAAATGGCCAAGGGCATCAAGCAATTCAGTGGTAAGTACCGTATTTTGCGACAAATGCACAGAAATGCTTAGAATTTGCTTGTAATGTCGATTCTGTGATTATTTCGTCAAATTGGAGCCTTTCACCGAGATTTCTTGGAGCCTTTGGACATTTTCTGTTGTAACCTATCAGGCTGAGCACGGAAATGACAAAGACAATCAACAGAGAGGCTGGCAAGTACCGGATTTGGCGACAAAACCCCGTTTTTGGCTCAGTTTCCATACAAAACGTCGAAATTTGGGCCAAATGTGGCCAAATTGGAGGCTTTCACCGACTCCTCTTGGATCCCTTGGCCATATTTTGTTGTATCCTGTCAGGCTGAGCAAAAAAATGGCCAAGGGCATCAAGCAATTCAGTGGTAAGTACCGAATTTTGCGACAAATGCACAGAAATGCTTAGAATTTGCTTGTAATGTCGATTCTGTGATTATTTCGTCAAATTGGAGCCTTTCACCGAGATTTCTTGGAGCCTTTGGACATTTTCTGTTGTAACCTATCAGGCTGAGCACGAAAATGACAAAGACAATCAACAGAGAGGCTGGCAAGTACCGGATTTGGCGACAAAACCCCGTTTTTGGCTCAGTTTCCATACAAAACGTCGAAATTTGGGCCAAATGTGGCCAAATTGGAGGCTTTCACCGACTCCTCTTGGATCCCTTGGCCATATTTTGTTGTATCCTGTCAGGCTGAGCAAAAAAATGGCCAAGGGCATCAAGCAATTCAGTGGTAAGTACCGAATTTTGCGACAAATGCACAGAAATGCTTAGAATTTGCTTGTAATGTCGATTCTGTGATTATTTCGTCAAATTGGAGCCTTTCACCGAGATTTCTTGGAGCCTTTGGACATTTTCTGTTGTAACCTATCAGGCTGAGCACGAAAATGACAAAGACAATCAACAGAGAGGCTGGCAAGTACCGGATTTGGCGACAAAACCCCGTTTTTGGCTCAGTTTCCATACAAAACGTCGAAATTTGGGCCAAATGTGGCCAAATTGGAGGCTTTCACCGACTCCTCTTGGATCCCTTGGCCATATTTTGTTGTATCCTGTCAGGCTGAGCAAAAAAATGGCCAAGGGCATCAAGCAATTCAGTGGTAAGTACCGAATTTTGCGACAAATGCACAGAAATGCTTAGAATTTGCTTGTAATGTCGATTCTGTGATTATTTCGTCAAATTGGAGCCTTTCACCGAGATTTCTTGGAGCCTTTGGACATTTTCTGTTGTAACCTATCAGGCTGAGCACGAAAATGACAAAGACAATCAACAGAGAGGCTGGCAAGTACCGGATTTGGCGACAAAACCCCGTTTTTGGCTCAGTTTCCATACAAAACGTCGAAATTTGGGCCAAATGTGGCCAAATTGGAGGCTTTCACCGACTCCTCTTGGATCCCTTGGCCATATTTTGTTGTATCCTGTCAAGCTGAGCAAAAAAATGGCCAAGGGCATCAAGCAATTCAGTGGTAAGTACCGAATTTTGCGACAAATGCACAGAAATGCTTAGAATTTGCTTGTAATGTCGATTCTGTGATTATTTCGTCAAATTGGAGCCTTTCACCGAGATTTCTTGGAGCCTTTGGACATTTTCTGTTGTAACCTATCAGGCTGAGCACGGAAATGACAAAGACAATCAACAGAGAGGCTGGCAAGTACCGGATTTGGCGACAAAACCCCGTTTTTGGCTCAGTTTCCATACAAAACGTCGAAATTTGGGCCAAATGTGGCCAAATTGGAGGCTTTCACCGACTCCTCTTGGATCCCTTGGCCATATTTTGTTGTATCCTGTCAGGCTGAGCAAAAAAATGGCCAAGGGCATCAAGCAATTCAGTGGTAAGTACCGAATTTTGCGACAAATGCACAGAAATGCTTAGAATTTGCTTGTAATGTCGATTCTGTGATTATTTCGTCAAATTGGAGCCTTTCACCGAGATTTCTTGGAGCCTTTGGACATTTTCTGTTGTAACCTATCAGGCTGAGCACGGAAATGACAAAGACAATCAACAGAGAGGCTGGCAAGTACCGGATTTGGCGACAAAACCCCGTTTTTGGCTCAGTTTCCATACAAAACGTCGAAATTTGGGCCAAATGTGGCCAAATTGGAGGCTTTCACCGACTCCTCTTGGATCCCTTGGCCATATTTTGTTGTATCCTGTCAGGCTGAGCAAAAAAATGGCCAAGGGCATCAAGCAATTCAGTGGTAAGTACCGAATTTTGCGACAAATGCACAGAAATGCTTAGAATTTGCTTGTAATGTCGATTCTGTGATTATTTCGTCAAATTGGAGCCTTTCACCGAGATTTCTTGGAGCCTTTGGACATTTTCTGTTGTAACCTATCAGGCTGAGCACGAAAATGACAAAGACAATCAACAGAGAGGCTGGCAAGTACCGGATTTGGCGACAAAACCCCGTTTTTGGCTCAGTTTCCATACAAAACGTCGAAATTTGGGCCAAATGTGGCCAAATTGGAGGCTTTCACCGACTCCTCTTGGATCCCTTGGCCATATTTTGTTGTATCCTGTCAGGCTGAGCAAAAAAATGGCCAAGGGCATCAAGCAATTCAGTGGTAAGTACCGAATTTTGCGACAAATGCACAGAAATGCTTAGAATTTGCTTGTAATGTCGATTCTGTGATTATTTCGTCAAATTGGAGCCTTTCACCGAGATTTCTTGGAGCCTTTGGACATTTTCTGTTGTAACCTATCAGGCTGAGCACGAAAATGACAAAGACAATCAACAGAGAGGCTGGCAAGTACCGGATTTGGCGACAAAACCCCGTTTTTGGCTCAGTTTCCATACAAAACGTCGAAATTTGGGCCAAATGTGGCCAAATTGGAGGCTTTCACCGACTCCTCTTGGATCCCTTGGCCATATTTTGTTGTATCCTGTCAGGCTGAGCAAAAAAATGGCCAAGGGCATCAAGCAATTCAGTGGTAATAACCGAATTTTGCGACAAATGCACAGAAATGCTTAGAATTTGCTTGTAATGTCGATTCTGTGATTATTTCGTCAAATTGGAGCCTTTCACCGAGATTTCTTGGAGCCTTTGGACATTTTCTGTTGTAACCTATCAGGCTGAGCACGGAAATGACAAAGACAATCAACAGAGAGGCTGGCAAGTACCGGATTTGGCGACAAAACCCCGTTTTTGGCTCAGTTTCCATACAAAACGTCGAAATTTGGGCCAAATGTGGCCAAATTGGAGGCTTTCACCGACTCCTCTTGGATCCCTTGGCCATATTTTGTTGTATCCTGTCAGGCTGAGCAAAAAAATGGCCAAGGGCATCAAGCAATTCAGTGGTAAGTACCGAATTTTGCGACAAATGCACAGAAATGCTTAGAATTTGCTTGTAATGTCGATTCTGTGATTATTTCGTCAAATTGGAGCCTTTCACCGAGATTTCTTGGAGCCTTTGGACATTTTCTGTTGTAACCTATCAGGCTGAGCACGAAAATGACAAAGACAATCAACAGAGAGGCTGGCAAGTACCGGATTTGGCGACAAAACCCCGTTTTTGGCTCAGTTTCCATACAAAACGTCGAAATTTGGGCCAAATGTGGCCAAATTGGAGGCTTTCACCGACTCCTCTTGGATCCCTTGGCCATATTTTGTTGTATCCTGTCAGGCTGAGCAAAAAAATGGCCAAGGGCATCAAGCAATTCAGTGGTAAGTACCGAATTTTGCGACAAATGCACAGAAATGCTTAGAATTTGCTTGTAATGTCGATTCTGTGATTATTTCGTCAAATTGGAGCCTTTCACCGAGATTTCTTGGAGCCTTTGGACATTTTCTGTTGTAACCTATCAGGCTGAGCACGGAAATGACAAAGACAATCAACAGAGAGGCTGGCAAGTACCGGATTTGGCGATAAAACCCCGTTTTTGGCTCAGTTTCCATACAAAACGTCGAAATTTGGGCCAAATGTGGCCAAATTGGAGGCTTTCACCGACTCCTCTTGGATCCCTTGGCCATATTTTGTTGTATCCTGTCAGGCTGAGCAAAAAAATGGCCAAGGGCATCAAGCAATTCAGTGGTAAGTACCGAATTTTGCGACAAATGCACAGAAATGCTTAGAATTTGCTTGTAATGTCGATTCTGTGATTATTTCGTCAAATTGGAGCCTTTCACCGAGATTTCTTGGAGCCTTTGGACATTTTCTGTTGTAACCTATCAGGCTGAGCACGAAAATGACAAAGACAATCAACAGAGAGGCTGGCAAGTACCGGATTTGGCGACAAAACCCCGTTTTTGGCTCAGTTTCCATACAAAACGTCGAAATTTGGGCCAAATGTGGCCAAATTGGAGGCTTTCACCGACTCCTCTTGGATCCCTTGGCCATATTTTGTTGTATCCTGTCAGGCTGAGCAAAAAAATGGCCAAGGGCATCAAGCAATTCAGTGGTAAGTACCGAATTTTGCGACAAATGCACAGAAATGCTTAGAATTTGCTTGTAATGTCGATTCTGTGATTATTTCGTCAAATTGGAGCCTTTCACCGAGATTTCTTGGAGCCTTTGGACATTTTCTGTTGTAACCTATCAGGCTGAGCACGGAAATGACAAAGACAATCAACAGAGCCCTGCCGGCACAAGCGCATTTTAGACTTCTTATAGAGGTCTCCATTTGGTCTCCGTGAAGACTGGTTTTTAATTTGCGTTTTGTATGCGTTTTTAAGATATCTTGTTTTTGGCTCTGAGAATGATATGAGCTTAATTGCTTTAAATGATGCTATACTTGGGCTTGGTTTTTTTTCTTTATTTACAAGTTCATTTATTTTGTATATCTTTTCTGTTTTATCTTCTCATTAGTTTTATATTTTTTTAACCTACGATATTTTTCGTTTGCATAAGCATTAGGTAGGTTTAGCAAACAACTCTTTATGTAATAATGAAATGGATATCATTGCTGTTGATTTTGTATTATAAATAGAGAATAATTAGTTGGAACCAAAGAATACAACTTAATCACAGCGCAAAAGATCTTAGGGGCGATTGAAAGTGAAATTAATCTTGTATATTCACTCGTGAGAATGTTTTTGATTTAGCGTCTATAAATTTGAAGTAAACTTAGCCTTTGGGATCTTTTATATAGCAAAGAGGAAAGGAGGGGCAGGGGGAGGGGAGGGAGAGGAAGGGGATAAGGATGAGCAGTAGTAATTTTTTTTATATGAGATAAACAAAAATATTAACCTAAATTAATGAACAACATAAATAAAACTCACTGAAATATTTTTTAATTCAAAGCATCGTATGTTTACAAAATTATAATTTCACCTGTTAGTTATATTACCTATAATTATCATTTCACCTGCTTTACAGTCTGAAACACATAATTGTTATTTTCTTATAATGATGAGAAAATGTTACTAAACCAAACAAATAATTCCATTTAAATTTTATTTCAAAATAAGAAAAAAAATCAGAAAACAACAACACAACGAAATGAAACTTTTTTTAAACTATAAAATATATTTACAACTAGACCAAACAAAAACAAAAAGAAACAAACAAAACAAAGCAAAAACAACTATATTTAAAGATAATCAATAATTACAACATTGAATAATAAAAAAGCATTCTAAAACACAAACAATTTTAAAAGTTTAACAAAAGCAATAACCATAAAAGTAATAATCAATTACAAAAATGGTAAGTGATTATTTTTACAATTACAAAAATAATTTACAAACTTACAGTTACAAAAATGATAAGATAAAAAGGATAAAGAAAATTGATATTATAACCATGTTAATTTAAAAGTATAACAAAGATAATAAACAACAACAATAATTAAAAATATATCAAAGTGAAATAGAAACCTTAACTAAGAACAACAGCAACAAAAGCCCTGTAACAACAAAAAAAAAGCATAGTAACTGTATATTTGAAGATGGAAAAAAAAAAAAAAAAAAAAATCTAATGATAAATGAAATTTTAAATACTGAAACAGATGATGAAAATAATACAGAAGAACAAGTAAAAATATCAAAAACAGAAAACTTAAAACTTGATAAAAATATTAGAAATAGTAAGTAACAAATAACAAAAATAAAAAGAACTTTAAGATATAACAATAATGAAGATACTAAGAAAATGTCAGAATCTTGTGGATCTCGGCCTTATATCTCTTGATGATGAAAAATATGCCAAATAAGCACATAACTATGTCTGATGTTTAAATTTGATCTCCAATTATTTTTTGTCCAATAACCAAAATATGTTGCAAAATTACCTTTTTTTTTTTTATTGTCCATTTTCAAGGAACATAAAAGTCAAGTATCTTATCAAACTTTGACCAGGTTTCAACAGTAATCATTAGATTGATTGTTAAAATAGAAACATTACGCTTAACTCCATTATGAAATGTCTCAAAGTGAAGATTTTCATACACTCATCATATTATGTATTTCTAATGCCACTTAAAGATATTATGTTAGTTCTTTGAGTTGGACCAGCAGTTGGAATCTGAGATAAGGGTACTCCCAGCCAAGGAAATGGAGCTTTTTTTGGTCGATTTTTTCCTCCACATACTGTAACTGTTTCAAATTTTGGAGGCCAGTGTAACTCACAGATAACAGTGCTACTGTTAACAACTGAATTAGAGATTGGAATGGCTTTTATCCGTTTTTCACGCTCAACATTGTAATTTAAAATATGATGCACTGATACACTTTACTAGCTTCACTCGATACATCTATTTTGTTCATTTTGATCATTATTGTGACAGGCATACACACAACAGTTTTTTTGGCACGATATAAAAACTTCATCTGAAATTAAAAATATATGTATATCACTTGCTTTAAACGAATTCTAAAACTCCACGCTAAAACTATCCAAGTTCGTTTGCATTACATCATGCAACAGCAATTCACAACATGTCATAAACAACATTGCATTTTCTCTTTTAAAACAAATCTAAACAAATAATTGTCTACAACCGTAAAAAAATAGGCCTGCACAAAAAATTCCAGTTGCACGACGAATAGGCCTGTAGTAAGAGGGGTGAGGGGGAGCGAGAGGGGTAAAGAAAGAGAGAGAGAGATAGTAAAATTTTTGCAAGATAAAACCCCCTCCCCTTTGGTCACGTGAATGTCGAAAATTGCTAGGTTTGTGCGGATCCAGCGTCTATAGAATGAAATTGGTACATTCACGTGGGCCGTTTCCTGGTGTGTTATTGGTTAAGGCAAACAATGAGCTTGGAAGTTCGCCTCTGCCACAAATGTCTATCCTCCCACAAGAGGTTTGTCCTAATGAGCCAATTATGGGAAATACACCTACGTTAATAGGTTTTGAAAATAGACATAAAAAGGGCTTCTGTGATACAAGTTTCAAAATCTGCAAATGCCAGGAGTAAACTGAGTAAGTTTTTGTTTTGATTTTTCGAGTTGTTTGGCTGTTTTACAGAGTTACTTTAGCTAGCTTGAATAACCGGGGGACAATAATTTTCTTTGACGTGCTAGTTTTACTTTGCAAAATTTTATTTTTTTACGTTTTATCGATTTTCTCACGGTGTTTGTGTTTGTTTTATGAAGGCGATTTGGAAATGTTGTGTTACTATTTAATAAGATAGAATTTTTAAAGTTGATAAATAAGAATGCTTCCTGCAGATCTTGAGCTTTTGCCTTCTCCCTCCCCGGTTTCTTATATAGTTGTTGTTTTTTTTTAGTCTTGAATGAAAAAAAGTTTCAAAATCTGCAAGTATCAGGAGGAAACTGTGTAATTTTTTTGTTTTGCTTTTTTGAGTAAGTTTTTGTTTGGCTGTTTTACAGAGTTGCTTTAGCTAGCTTGAATGACCGGGGGACAAAATTGTTATTAGACATGCTGGCATCTCTTTGCAAAATTTATGTTATTTACGGTTTATCAATTTTCTCATGATGTTCGTGTTTATTTTATGAAAATGATTCGGTAATGTTGTGTTGCGTATTTAATGAAAGAGAGTTTTTAAATATAACGAATAAGAATGCCTTCTGCAGGTCTAGAGCTTTTACCATCTCTTCCTCCCCGGCTTTTTTGTAAGTTTAAAGTTTGCCTTGCGGACGCAATGTATACAAGATTTTGATACAAGTCTGTTTGTTTGTTGTTGTTTTTTTACTTTTACTATCATCGTTATGTTTATAGCGCTGAAATGAACGAAAGAGCAAGAGTATACAGTAAAAAGTATAGGAGAATCCAGTCCGAGATTACCAAGATGCTAACTTCGACTGAACCTTCTAGTGGTGATGTTGCAGTACCAGACAAACATGATCTTCACGTTGATGACGTTTTAGCTTGCAGCGAAATTGTTAGCGATGTTAGCAGTGCTGATCGATCGAAGACATCACCTCTAAACATCGAATTAGCTAGGTGGGCAGTTAAGCACAATGTATCTCGTGAGTCCTTCAATGATCTGCTTTCAGTTCTCAATAGACATGGTTATGAGCATTTACAAAAGGATGCTAGAACGTTGTTAAAGACTCCCAGACGAATCTGTACTCAAGAAATCTGCGGTGGCTCCTATACTTACTTTGGAATTCAGGAAGGTTTGATTCAACGTTTAAAAGAAATGGATGTGATTGATGTTACTGAGATTAAGTTAAATGTCAGCATAGACGGTTTGCCTTTGTTTAAATCATCGCTTGTACAAATGTGGCCTGTTTTGGGCATGTTTCACTCTAATGTTTTCATTGTTGCACTATACTGTGGGAAATCTAAGCCCCATCCTGTAGATGATTTTTTGAAGGACTTTGTTCTAGAAGTCAAGCACCTCTGTGTAGCTGGTATAACCTTCAACAAAACAAACTTAAAGTTTGGTCTTGGTGTTTTTATCTGTGATGCTCCAGCTAGAGCATTTTTGAAACAAGTTGTTGGACACACCTCAAAGCACGCTTGTGAGCGTTGTGAGATTGTTGGTGAGTATGTTGCTCATCGCGTGGTGTTCAAGCCCCAAAGTTCATATCTGTTAAGGTCTAATGCTTGTTTTGATCAGCTGTTGTATTTAAATGGTCATCAAGTTGGTGTATCCCCTCTCTCAAGTTTAGGTGCATCTTTGATCAATGACTTTGTTTTAGATTACATGCATTTAGTTTGTCTAGGAGCAACAAAAAGAATTTTGACTTTTTTAGTTCAGGGTCCAAGAGTATGCAGGCTGTCAAACTTTTTAATAAGCGATGTTTCTAACAGACATCGTTATCTTTAAATGGCAAGTTACCTTCTGACTTTGCTCGCCAACCACGTTCATTGTCTGAGCTAGACAGATGGAAAGCCACAGAATTCAGGCAGTTTTTACTTTATACTGGTCCTCTGGTGTTGAAAGCTGTGCTTCAAAGCGACATGTATCAACATTTTCTTTTGCTGCATGTTTCTATTTCTATTTTGTTGAGTTCTAATAGTGAGTTCAGGCGTCATTACTTATCTTATGCTAGGGACTTGCTTAACTGTTTTGTAGAAAACGCTGCAACTTTTTATGGTGAAACCTTTGTGGTTTATAACATTCACAGTTTGGTTCATCTCTCAGACGATGTTGAAAATCAAGACTGTTCACTCAATGAAATGTCCGCTTTCCCTTTTGAAAATTTTCTGCAAACATTGAAGAAACAAGTTCGAAACTGCAACAACCCAATATCACAAGTTGCAAAGCGTCAGTTTGAATTGCAAAATGTCAGAACTGTATTTAAAACTTCAAAGCGTACAAACCTGTCTGTAAGTTTTCGAGATTCATGTTTTCTACATCAGAACTATTTTTTTGTGATTGTTGAAAATCTTGCAGATGATAACTACTTGTGCAATCGTTTAAAGGTGAAATATACTAAAAGCTTTTATACCAGCCCAGTGGATTCTAAAGTCTTTGACATTGGTTTTGTTGAGAAGTTTGACGAAGTGGCATTTACATCCAAAAGGGTTCTGGTTCTCAAGACTGAACTTGTAAGAGTAAAGAAGGTTTCAGTATTGCCTTTCAATAATGGTTTTGTATATTTTCCTCTTTTGCATGAATCAGAGCAAAAATAATTTTTTTTTTGTGCATTAGTTGTTGTTGTTACTTTGTTTGTTTTTTATTTGTTTAGTTTTCTTTGTTTTTTATTAGTTTAGTTTTTTTTTTTTTTTATTTAGTTTTTAACTGCAGAATTAAAGTTTTTCAAAATCAATTTGCTTATTTTAGCACAATGCAACATCCTTAACCAATTTCAACTTGCTCAATTTTTATTCTTCTTCAATATGGGAATTTAAGAATTAGGTCACATTGAAATGTTTTTCATAACAACAGTTTATTGATCATTTTAGTATTTCAAAAATGTTTTAGAATAGATTTATAGTATTTCTGAATTACATTAACAGTTGCATTACTTGTGATCATAATAATCAATTTAATATTGTCCTTTGTTTGGAGCTGTTCTCATCTTAAAATTGTTTTCTTTAGATTGATTAACAATACTTAGTAAAAAGGTTTGACGAAAGATGGAACCAGTACCAATGAAAAAGTGGGCTTGTGCAGTATGGCAAGAGAAGAGCAAAACAGAAATAGGAGTAGTTTTAAGAAAATGGATTGATACAGAAAAAAAGGTTGTTTATTGGCCAAGTGGTGTAGATGTATTACGGGCTGAGAGATACAATCTTTCACCAAGTTCACACTGGAAGCAGTTTAGACTTATAAAAATGAAATGTGAGGATGGTAGGTCTTTTTTCATTTTTTCAAGTTGCTATTACTTTTATTGTATTTGTGTGAGTAAGATTTTAAATCAGCTATGTGTTTGTTATTTTTTTTTGTTTTTGTTTTTTTTTTAAAAAAGTAAATGTCTACTTTTGTTAAAGATGACATTGAAGTGTGTAAACTATCAGACTTGTCTGCTTCAGAAGATGAGCATGGTTTTGTTGTTGACAATACATTGACCTCAAATGAAACATCAGGTTAGAAACTGCACCCTTTGTTGGATTTTTTATAATAGGTTTACATCAAATGCATGTCATTTAATACAAATAAATGGTTTTTTTGTTTGTTTTTTTCAGACATTCCATTGATACCAGCTTCTGCTCCTCACAAAACCAAATTAACAGCATTTCCAACTCCACCATCTTCTTTTGTCCCTTCGTCCTCAAAAGTCAGTCAATCATCGCAAAGTTTCAGAGAAGCAACACGCTCTCGGTCTAGATCCCCTGTGACCAACAGGTAATTTAACTGAGTTTTATCACATTGAACTCTGCATGATTAAACAATGCAGTGATGTGATATTTTATTTCATGTTAAGGACACCTCAACCTGTTGCATGCAGCTCCTCCCAAGGTTTTCCTCTTGAAACTGCACGTAAGGAAAATTGTTTTGACTAAAGCGGTTTATTTTAAATATGATTGAGCTTGAGAGTTGCAATAAAGAATTGTTTGGAACATGTTCTGTTCAGGTGACTTCTACTCAATATTTTTCAATTTATTCTAACAGAGTTTCAAAAAGCTGTTCTTAACAATTTGGGAGAGATTGCAGTATTCATGAATGAGCTACGCGAAAGGAGAGCTGTCCATAATGACACCAAACAAATCTCAGCTCTTTTGAGCATAGAAGAGTTTGAGACAGTAGAAGAGCAACTGAAGGATGAAAACTACAGAAAAAATTTGGTAATTTCACCACTGTTGTTTTTTTAACAATTATTGGACAGAAAATCTACTTTTTTTTTAAAGATAGTTCCTAATTTGCAGTTGGTCTTTGTATACAGGTAGAACAGCTCTCTCAAATTGGGGGTGTAGATGTCAAAGATGCAACTTCAAAAATCATTGACAGAATGTTTTCTGTGAAACTGCAATGTAAAATGAACATGAAAGGGAGTGGCGGAAAGTTAGCATTAGAAAAGTCTGGGTTATGGAGAGTTGTAATTGGTAAATATGCTTTTGTGTGTGTGTGTGTGTGTGTGTGTGTGTGTGTGTGTGTGTGTTTGTGAGAAACATCTAGAAAATTAGCTAATGCAGTATTTTGTGGGTAAATTCTTTACAGAAGTTAAGAGGAACTGAAACTAGTTTAGATATTTTGCTTTCTTTAATTGTTTATCTAATTTACTTAAAGATGCTGTGAAAATAACATTTCCTGCTATGAAAGAGTCCAGTATGAGAGAACGTGTAATGGTTAAGCTAAAGAATGCGCCAGGTCGAAAAGATGGTACAAAAAACCAATAAAAGGTTTACTCCGATCAACGGTCTGATGTTGGGAGAATTGTAATTGGTAATTATACTTTTATTTAAGACTAAGAAACAACTGAAATGGTAGCTAATGCCATGCATAGTTTGTAATGTTTTTACCAAAGAAATAATGAACTGAATTAGTTGTTCTTTTAAAATTGTTTTTAATTTTGTTTTTTTTCTTATTGGATTTTTTTTTAATTGTTTATCATTTTTACTGTTTATTTTAAACTCTTTTTTGTATTTATAATTGAAATGCTGCCTGCACAAACTGCATTAGTCACACTATTTTCATTTTGAGATGTAACCATTTTAAGATTACTTGTAATAAACTAAAATAAGTTCACTGCTTTGTTTATTTTTTAAACTTTCTTGTCAAGAAATTCACAAGTCTGTTTT
Source organism: Hydra viridissima (assembly GCF_058129835.1). Lineage (NCBI taxonomy): Eukaryota > Metazoa > Cnidaria > Hydrozoa > Anthoathecata > Hydridae > Hydra > Hydra viridissima. The sequence goes on from NW_028324303.1 coordinate 9,104,057, forward strand.
GTTTTTCTAAAGATAGTAAAAAAGATATAAAAAGAGAAAATAACTTCAATTTTATTGTTTAAATATATAAAATAAATGGTTGATGAATTTAATAACTATAAAATCCATCATGCATTTTTTAATATGCAGAATTTCGTTGCAAGAACCAATAGTATTGATTGTTTATTTTCAAAAATAAATTATTAAACAAATATGTTTTTTCAAATATTCTTCGGTTCAAAAAAAAGAAAGGATAAGCACCAAAATATCATTTCTATATTTTAAGTATTAAAACTTTCAAAATGTTGAATTAAAAAGAAAAAAGAAAATATCTCACAGTTTATTTTTAAAGAACAAAACAAGGATAACTTTGCATGGATTCTTTTTGTTACAAGATTTCATTATATTAACCCATTCATATGGTTTGCTTATTTCTCCAATTTTTTCTTCTTTTTTCAATTCTTGCAAAGCATCAGTTAATAAGTGTTATGAAATAGGGTAATTAATTATTATTCTTTGAAAAGCTCCATTGTACAAAGGTTAACCAAACAATACAAAAGATATATTTTGTTTTGACTGTAGCACTTCTAGGCAAACAGAGTTATCTTCTCGTTTCTATCATTCTTGTTTTCTTTAATATAATCATCTAAAAATGTTATTACTTCATTGGGTCCTTTATCTGCAGCATTTTCTACATTACAATAGAAGGTTGTTTTTAAAGAGAAACAAGGTTAATGATACCAAAATTGTGTACCCATGTGTCTTTTGTAATATACTCCACTAACATTAGTTGCTTACTTGTAGTTAGTTACTTTTTGATAATTCGTACATAATACAAGACTGCTGTTACTTTTTGATAATTCGTACATAATACAAGACTTGTTTGTCCAACTCATATTTTTTTGTTTCATCATAGAAAACCTGTGCTTTTCAGATATGCATATCATGTTGGAGTGTGAAGTTTTTTGCTAGAAGTATACCTCCTTTCAAAAGTTAGCATTAAAAAGAGTAATCTAAATATAAATTTGATAAAGTTATCATTAATTTATAACAAATTTGCTATTAACTTATACATTAAAAAGAATTTAAAATGCAACTTTATTACAACTTAGAGACTAAATTTAAAAAGCTAGACTAGACTAAACTGAAACATTATTAATTAATGATTTCTTTGAGGTAACTTAAAATATTACTTTAGTTTTATAATCATTACATGTAAACATACATTCAATATTTTTTTAATTGAAAATATGTCCTTAAAAATAGATGAACAAACTGAATTCCTAAATTGAAATTTTATTATATATCTATGAACTATTATATTTTACTTATTTACTTAAGTTAAAGTCATTTGTAATGTATCTATAAGTAAATTAAACAGTAAATAGTATTTCTATGCTAAAATGTTAATCTTTTTTATTTTACATATTTATTTTATTAAACATATTTCAAGTAAGGGATGAAATAGTTTGTAATTTAATAAAATAAACAATAATACCATGAAATATCATATAGTTATAATGACTGCTAATGGTAGTTACAACTTCAACAAAACAAATGTATAGGCATTACAAACACTAAAGATTAATAATGAAAGATTAATCAATAGCATGCTACAATTATCACAAGTGTTGATCCTTTGTTTAAACTTATTAATACAGTAGTATTGTTCCTTTTACCAATTAAGAGTTTCCATTATAATAACTGTTAATCATTATAATTGTAGAACAGATTTTCTTCACATTTTTTTTTTATCTTTTTATTTGTATTTCTGCACCAGTTTTCTTCAACTCTTTTTCTTCTTTTGGATGCCATGATAGCTTGTTTGTATTCGGCAAAAATATTAGATCTATTTGTCACTTGTAAAATCCCTTATTGAAATTGATTCTATTTTTTATGCAGCTCAGATATTTTTTTTTGTTCAAAATAGCTGGTACACATGAAAGTGTATTAGTTCATTATTGAAGTGACATAGTTATCTCTGTTTTTTGTTTTTTGTTTTTGTTTTTTTAATGGACTTAAGGAGTTTTTGCTGGCAGCACTTCATTTGCTATTGTTTATTATTTGAATTGTTTATTGCTTTTGTTGCAATTTTATTTTCTTGTGTAGTTGTTGTTGTTATTTATTATCTGTACTCTCAAAGAAGTTAAGTTTTGTTTATAATTGTTATTGTTTGGTATTTTTATCACATTTTAAAATTAACTAGTTTATATTTTTAAGTTCTTTTTCTTACTTATTATTGCTATTGCTTGTTAACTTCATTTTTTATTGCTTTTGATATAATTTTAAAATCTTTGTATTAATGTTTTTGTTTTTAATCATTATTGTTAAGTTTTAAAGTTTTTTTTAACTACTTCTTTATTAATTATTGTTGTTGTTCTTTTTATTATATTTCTATGTTTTTTTAATATTTATTGCTTATTGTATTTACTCTTTAATAACTCTTATTGAATTTAAAAATAAATTTTGACTACTTTATATTGCTAATATTTGAGATTTTTTTTTTATTGTAAAAACCTTTCTTGCTGTTTATTATTGTCATTGTTTATCATTTTTATGATGCTTTTTTGTGATAATTATTATTGTTTATTACTTTTATCACATTTTAAAGCTCTTGCTATTATTTATAGTTGCTGTTGTTTGTTAGTTTAATTATATTTGTATAGTTTTGATTTATATTTATAAGCTACACTTGATTGTTCCGTTATTTTGTTAATACATAGAGCTGCTGCAATTTTTTTATTTTTGTAGCAACAAAGCGCTGTTTTCAACTCCTCATTCAAATCAACAATCCCTTTCATCCAGATTATCCTCTCTCCTCCTCCCCTGCCTCCTTGCCAAAAATGAGGCCAGAATGATACATTTATTTTTCTCCTATGGAGCAAGATCCACAACATTCTGACACTTTTTTATTATCTTAATTATTGTTTTATCTTAAAGTTTTTTTGTTTTTTTGTTTTCTATCTTTTATTACTTATCACTTCTCATTGCTAATGTTTTTATCAAGCTTAAATTTTTTTTTTTTAGTTGTTCTTCTATATTATTTTCATCATCTGTTTAAGTTTTTAAAGTGTCATTTTTTTAAAATTTCTGTTCCTTTATTCACATAGGCAAGTGCTATGCTTTTTTTTTTTTTTTTTTTTTTTCAATCACCTAGATGCTAGTCTCAACTCCTAAATCAAATCAATAATCCCTCTCATCCAGATTAATCCCTCTCCTCCATCTCTGCCTTCATGTAAGGCTGGAAAGATACATTTATTTTCATTCTATGGACACGAGATCCACAACATTCTTACATTTTTTTGTTATCATTATTATTGTTTTAACTTTTTTTTTTTACCATTTATCTTTTATTATTGTTAATAATTTCATCAAGCTTTAAATTTTTCTCTATAATTTTTAGTTTTTCTTCTGTATTATTTTCATAATCTGTTTCAGTTTTTAAAACTTCATTTATTTATTTATTTTCTTTTATGTTTTTTTTTTTTTTTCAGGCAGGGTTTTTATTGTAGTTGTTGTTGTTGTTATTGCTGTGGTTGTTGTTGTTGTTGTTGTTGTTATGGTTGTTGGTGTTGTGGTTGTTGTTGTTGCTGTTGCTGTTGTTGTTGATGAGGTTAGTTAAGATTTCTATTATATTTTGCAACAACTTTAACTATTGTTGCTGTTTATTATCTTTGTTACACTTTTAAGTTAATGTTGTTATAATAAAAAATTCCTTTTATCCCTTATCATTTTTGTAATTGATTATTACTTTTATTGTTTATTGCTTTTGTTAAACTTTTTAAATTCTTTGTATTAGTGTTGTTGTTGTTGGGTGTTTTTATTGTGTTTAAAAATGCTTTTTATTATTCAATCTTGTAACTATTAACTATCTTTAAATATAGTTGTTTAGTTTTTTTTTTATTATAGGTTTAAATTGTTCTTACTTACTAAAAATGTTTACGTATTTTTGCAGATGCTGTAAAAGTTTCCGTTATTAAAAGAGTCGTTATTGCACGTTCGAGCATTAGTTAAGCTAAAGAATTTATCAATCCAAAAAGATGTTATGAACTGTATTTGAACGCATTACTTTGAGGAGTTTAATACGAATGTGGTTCGAACAAGTAGAAACTCCTAAAATTTTAACAATTCGTACTTATATTTTTCAGCCACTGTATTTGTAGGATAGAAGTAATATTTCTTGTTAATGTTTTAAATAAGTATGCTTGATATTTGTGCTTTTGCATTTCCATTTAAAAGTTTTATTTAAGAAACTCTATAATCTAACTGATATAAGAACAAATAAAGTTCCGTGTTAGTCCTATTTTTCTACTAATAATGAATAGTTAAAATAACACATTTCTCTTTGAATTTTAGTATGTATTACGGTTGTAAACTATTTGCATTTGAAAAATAAATATGTATGACATGAATAAATATGCGTTTTACTATTATTTTCCAAATAGATGATAACATTCACAAAGAATGTATTTTATGAAATATTCCTATGCATTAACTATTATTAACTTGATATTATTGAAGGACATTTAATTATAAAATTTATTATAAAATTCCTTTCCGTAATATTGAGTTAATAATAGTTATGAAAAGAGATCATAAAGAAAAAGGTTACAGGCAAGCTAAGAAAAAGAGCTCTAAAAGACGCAATATCAAGACCTCTTTAAGAAAGCTTTACGTAAGCGTCTTATCGTCTCACGTTTTAGACGTCTACGGAGACGATTTCAAAACCAAAAATATGCCTATTAAAAACATCTATTAAACGTCTTTGTGCCAGCTGGGAGAGGCTGGCAAGTACCGGATTTGGCGACAAAACCCCGTTTTTGGCTCAGTTTCCATACAAAACGTCGAAATTTGGGCCAAATGTGGCCAAATTGGAGGCTTTCACCGACTCCTCTTGGATCCCTTGGCCATATTTTGTTGTATCCTGTCAGGCTGAGCAAAAAAATGGCCAAGGGCATCAAGCAATTCAGTGGTAAGTACCGAATTTTGCGACAAATGCACAGAAATGCTTAGAATTTGCTTGTAATGTCGATTCTGTGATTATTTCGTCAAATTGGAGCCTTTCACCGAGATTTCTTGGAGCCTTTGGACATTTTCTGTTGTAACCTATCAGGCTGAGCACGGAAATGACAAAGACAATCAACAGAGAGGCTGGCAAGTACCGGATTTGGCGACAAAACCCCGTTTTTGGCTCAGTTTCCATACAAAACGTCGAAATTTGGGCCAAATGTGGCCAAATTGGAGGCTTTCACCGACTCCTCTTGGATCCCTTGGCCATATTTTGTTGTATCCTGTCAGGCTGAGCAAAAAAATGGCCAAGGGCATCAAGCAATTCAGTGGTAAGTACCGAATTTTGCGACAAATGCACAGAAATGCTTAGAATTTGCTTGTAATGTCGATTCTGTGATTATTTCGTCAAATTGGAGCCTTTCACCGAGATTTCTTGGAGCCTTTGGACATTTTCTGTTGTAACCTATCAGGCTGAGCACGAAAATGACAAAGACAATCAACAGAGAGGCTGGCAAGTACCGGATTTGGCGACAAAACCCCGTTTTTGGCTCAGTTTCCATACAAAACGTCGAAATTTGGGCCAAATGTGGCCAAATTGGAGGCTTTCACCGACTCCTCTTGGATCCCTTGGCCATATTTTGTTGTATCCTGTCAGGCTGAGCAAAAAAATGGCCAAGGGCATCAAGCAATTCAGTGGTAAGTACCGAATTTTGCGACAAATGCACAGAAATGCTTAGAATTTGCTTGTAATGTCGATTCTGTGATTATTTCGTCAAATTGGAGCCTTTCACCGAGATTTCTTGGAGCCTTTGGACATTTTCTGTTGTAACCTATCAGGCTGAGCACGGAAATGACAAAGACAATCAACAGAGAGGCTGGCAAGTACCGGATTTGGCGACAAAACCCCGTTTTTGGCTCAGTTTCCATACAAAACGTCGAAATTTGGGCCAAATGTGGCCAAATTGGAGGCTTTCACCGACTCCTCTTGGATCCCTTGGCCATATTTTGTTGTATCCTGTCAGGCTGAGCAAAAAAATGGCCAAGGGCATCAAGCAATTCAGTGGTAAGTACCGAATTTTGCGACAAATGCACAGAAATGCTTAGAATTTGCTTGTAATGTCGATTCTGTGATTATTTCGTCAAATTGGAGCCTTTCACCGAGATTTCTTGGAGCCTTTGGACATTTTCTGTTGTAACCTATCAGGCTGAGCACGGAAATGACAAAGACAATCAACAGAGAGGCTGGCAAGTACCGGATTTGGCGACAAAACCCCGTTTTTGGCTCAGTTTCCATACAAAACGTCGAAATTTGGGCCAAATGTGGCCAAATTGGAGGCTTTCACCGACTCCTCTTGGATCCCTTGGCCATATTTTGTTGTATCCTGTCAGGCTGAGCAAAAAAATGGCCAAGGGCATCAAGCAATTCAGTGGTAAGTACCGAATTTTGCGACAAATGCACAGAAATGCTTAGAATTTGCTTGTAATGTCGATTCTGTGATTATTTCGTCAAATTGGAGCCTTTCACCGAGATTTCTTGGAGCCTTTGGACATTTTCTGTTGTAACCTATCAGGCTGAGCACGAAAATGACAAAGACAATCAACAGAGAGGCTGGCAAGTACCGGATTTGGCGACAAAACCCCGTTTTTGGCTCAGTTTCCATACAAAACGTCGAAATTTGGGCCAAATGTGGCCAAATTGGAGGCTTTCACCGACTCCTCTTGGATCCCTTGGCCATATTTTGTTGTATCCTGTCAGGCTGAGCAAAAAAATGGCCAAGGGCATCAAGCAATTCAGTGGTAAGTACCGAATTTTGCGACAAATGCACAGAAATGCTTAGAATTTGCTTGTAATGTCGATTCTGTGATTATTTCGTCAAATTGGAGCCTTTCACCGAGATTTCTTGGAGCCTTTGGACATTTTCTGTTGTAACCTATCAGGCTGAGCACGGAAATGACAAAGACAATCAACAGAGAGGCTGGCAAGTACCGGATTTGGCGACAAAACCCCGTTTTTGGCTCAGTTTCCATACAAAACGTCGAAATTTGGGCCAAATGTGGCCAAATTGGAGGCTTTCACCGACTCCTCTTGGATCCCTTGGCCATATTTTGTTGTATCCTGTCAGGCTGAGCAAAAAAATGGCCAAGGGCATCAAGCAATTCAGTGGTAAGTACCGAATTTTGCGACAAATGCACAGAAATGCTTAGAATTTGCTTGTAATGTCGATTCTGTGATTATTTCGTCAAATTGGAGCCTTTCACCGAGATTTCTTGGAGCCTTTGGACATTTTCTGTTGTAACCTATCAGGCTGAGCACGAAAATGACAAAGACAATCAACAGAGAGGCTGGCAAGTACCGGATTTGGCGACAAAACCCCGTTTTTGGCTCAGTTTCCATACAAAACGTCGAAATTTGGGCCAAATGTGGCCAAATTGGAGGCTTTCACCGACTCCTCTTGGATCCCTTGGCCATATTTTGTTGTATCCTGTCAGGCTGAGCAAAAAAATGGCCAAGGGCATCAAGCAATTCAGTGGTAAGTACCGAATTTTGCGACAAATGCACAGAAATGCTTAGAATTTGCTTGTAATGTCGATTCTGTGATTATTTCGTCAAATTGGAGCCTTTCACCGAGATTTCTTGGAGCCTTTGGACATTTTCTGTTGTAACCTATCAGGCTGAGCACGAAAATGACAAAGACAATCAACAGAGAGGCTGGCAAGTACCGGATTTGGCGACAAAACCCCGTTTTTGGCTCAGTTTCCATACAAAACGTCGAAATTTGGGCCAAATGTGGCCAAATTGGAGGCTTTCACCGACTCCTCTTGGATCCCTTGGCCATATTTTGTTGTATCCTGTCAGGCTGAGCAAAAAAATGGCCAAGGGCATCAAGCAATTCAGTGGTAAGTACCGAATTTTGCGACAAATGCACAGAAATGCTTAGAATTTGCTTGTAATGTCGATTCTGTGATTATTTCGTCAAATTGGAGCCTTTCACCGAGATTTCTTGGAGCCTTTGGACATTTTCTGTTGTAACCTATCAGGCTGAGCACGGAAATGACAAAGACAATCAACAGAGAGGCTGGCAAGTACCGGATTTGGCGACAAAACCCCGTTTTTGGCTCAGTTTCCATACAAAACGTCGAAATTTGGGCCAAATGTGGCCAAATTGGAGGCTTTCACCGACTCCTCTTGGATCCCTTGGCCATATTTTGTTGTATCCTGTCAGGCTGAGCAAAAAAATGGCCAAGGGCATCAAGCAATTCAGTGGTAAGTACCGAATTTTGCGACAAATGCACAGAAATGCTTAGAATTTGCTTGTAATGTCGATTCTGTGATTATTTCGTCAAATTGGAGCCTTTCACCGAGATTTCTTGGAGCCTTTGGACATTTTCTGTTGTAACCTATCAGGCTGAGCACGGAAATGACAAAGACAATCAACAGAGAGGCTGGCAAGTACCGGATTTGGCGACAAAACCCCGTTTTTGGCTCAGTTTCCATACAAAACGTCGAAATTTGGGCCAAATGTGGCCAAATTGGAGGCTTTCACCGACTCCTCTTGGATCCCTTGGCCATATTTTGTTGTATCCTGTCAGGCTGAGCAAAAAAATGGCCAAGGGCATCAAGCAATTCAGTGGTAAGTACCGAATTTTGCGACAAATGCACAGAAATGCTTAGAATTTGCTTGTAATGTCGATTCTGTGATTATTTCGTCAAATTGGAGCCTTTCACCGAGATTTCTTGGAGCCTTTGGACATTTTCTGTTGTAACCTATCAGGCTGAGCACGGAAATGACAAAGACAATCAACAGAGAGGCTGGCAAGTACCGGATTTGGCGACAAAACCCCGTTTTTGGCTCAGTTTCCATACAAAACGTCGAAATTTGGGCCAAATGTGGCCAAATTGGAGGCTTTCACCGACTCCTCTTGGATCCCTTGGCCATATTTTGTTGTATCCTGTCAGGCTGAGCAAAAAAATGGCCAAGGGCATCAAGCAATTCAGTGGTAAGTACCGAATTTTGCGACAAATGCACAGAAATGCTTAGAATTTGCTTGTAATGTCGATTCTGTGATTATTTCGTCAAATTGGAGCCTTTCACCGAGATTTCTTGGAGCCTTTGGACATTTTCTGTTGTAACCTATCAGGCTGAGCACGAAAATGACAAAGACAATCAACAGAGAGGCTGGCAAGTACCGGATTTGGCGACAAAACCCCGTTTTTGGCTCAGTTTCCATACAAAACGTCGAAATTTGGGCCAAATGTGGCCAAATTGGAGGCTTTCACCGACTCCTCTTGGATCCCTTGGCCATATTTTGTTGTATCCTGTCAGGCTGAGCAAAAAAATGGCCAAGGGCATCAAGCAATTCAGTGGTAAGTACCGAATTTTGCGACAAATGCACAGAAATGCTTAGAATTTGCTTGTAATGTCGATTCTGTGATTATTTCGTCAAATTGGAGCCTTTCACCGAGATTTCTTGGAGCCTTTGGACATTTTCTGTTGTAACCTATCAGGCTGAGCACGAAAATGACAAAGACAATCAACAGAGAGGCTGGCAAGTACCGGATTTGGCGACAAAACCCCGTTTTTGGCTCAGTTTCCATACAAAACGTCGAAATTTGGGCCAAATGTGGCCAAATTGGAGGCTTTCACCGACTCCTCTTGGATCCCTTGGCCATATTTTGTTGTATCCTGTCAGGCTGAGCAAAAAAATGGCCAAGGGCATCAAGCAATTCAGTGGTAAGTACCGAATTTTGCGACAAATGCACAGAAATGCTTAGAATTTGCTTGTAATGTCGATTCTGTGATTATTTCGTCAAATTGGAGCCTTTCACCGAGATTTCTTGGAGCCTTTGGACATTTTCTGTTGTAACCTATCAGGCTGAGCACGAAAATGACAAAGACAATCAACAGAGAGGCTGGCAAGTACCGGATTTGGCGACAAAACCCCGTTTTTGGCTCAGTTTCCATACAAAACGTCGAAATTTGGGCCAAATGTGGCCAAATTGGAGGCTTTCACCGACTCCTCTTGGATCCCTTGGCCATATTTTGTTGTATCCTGTCAGGCTGAGCAAAAAAATGGCCAAGGGCATCAAGCAATTCAGTGGTAAGTACCGAATTTTGCGACAAATGCACAGAAATGCTTAGAATTTGCTTGTAATGTCGATTCTGTGATTATTTCGTCAAATTGGAGCCTTTCACCGAGATTTCTTGGAGCCTTTGGACATTTTCTGTTGTAACCTATCAGGCTGAGCACGGAAATGACAAAGACAATCAACAGAGAGGCTGGCAAGTACCGGATTTGGCGACAAAACCCCGTTTTTGGCTCAGTTTCCATACAAAACGTCGAAATTTGGGCCAAATGTGGCCAAATTGGAGGCTTTCACCGACTCCTCTTGGATCCCTTGGCCATATTTTGTTGTATCCTGTCAGGCTGAGCAAAAAAATGGCCAAGGGCATCAAGCAATTCAGTGGTAAGTACCGAATTTTGCGACAAATGCACAGAAATGCTTAGAATTTGCTTGTAATGTCGATTCTGTGATTATTTCGTCAAATTGGAGCCTTTCACCGAGATTTCTTGGAGCCTTTGGACATTTTCTGTTGTAACCTATCAGGCTGAGCACGGAAATGACAAAGACAATCAACAGAGAGGCTGGCAAGTACCGGATTTGGCGACAAAACCCCGTTTTTGGCTCAGTTTCCATACAAAACGTCGAAATTTGGGCCAAATGTGGCCAAATTGGAGGCTTTCACCGACTCCTCTTGGATCCCTTGGCCATATTTTGTTGTATCCTGTCAGGCTGAGCAAAAAAATGGCCAAGGGCATCAAGCAATTCAGTGGTAAGTACCGAATTTTGCGACAAATGCACAGAAATGCTTAGAATTTGCTTGTAATGTCGATTCTGTGATTATTTCGTCAAATTGGAGCCTTTCACCGAGATTTCTTGGAGCCTTTGGACATTTTCTGTTGTAACCTATCAGGCTGAGCACGGAAATGACAAAGACAATCAACAGAGAGGCTGGCAAGTACCGGATTTGGCGACAAAACCCCGTTTTTGGCTCAGTTTCCATACAAAACGTCGAAATTTGGGCCAAATGTGGCCAAATTGGAGGCTTTCACCGACTCCTCTTGGATCCCTTGGCCATATTTTGTTGTATCCTGTCAGGCTGAGCAAAAAAATGGCCAAGGGCATCAAGCAATTCAGTGGTAAGTACCGAATTTTGCGACAAATGCACAGAAATGCTTAGAATTTGCTTGTAATGTCGATTCTGTGATTATTTCGTCAAATTGGAGCCTTTCACCGAGATTTCTTGGAGCCTTTGGACATTTTCTGTTGTAACCTATCAGGCTGAGCACGGAAATGACAAAGACAATCAACAGAGAGGCTGGCAAGTACCGGATTTGGCGACAAAACCCCGTTTTTGGCTCAGTTTCCATACAAAACGTCGAAATTTGGGCCAAATGTGGCCAAATTGGAGGCTTTCACCGACTCCTCTTGGATCCCTTGGCCATATTTTGTTGTATCCTGTCAGGCTGAGCAAAAAAATGGCCAAGGGCATCAAGCAATTCAGTGGTAAGTACCGAATTTTGCGACAAATGCACAGAAATGCTTAGAATTTGCTTGTAATGTCGATTCTGTGATTATTTCGTCAAATTGGAGCCTTTCACCGAGATTTCTTGGAGCCTTTGGACATTTTCTGTTGTAACCTATCAGGCTGAGCACGAAAATGACAAAGACAATCAACAGAGAGGCTGGCAAGTACCGGATTTGGCGACAAAACCCCGTTTTTGGCTCAGTTTCCATACAAAACGTCGAAATTTGGGCCAAATGTGGCCAAATTGGAGGCTTTCACCGACTCCTCTTGGATCCCTTGGCCATATTTTGTTGTATCCTGTCAGGCTGAGCAAAAAAATGGCCAAGGGTATCAAGCAATTCAGTGGTAAGTACCGAATTTTGCGACAAATGCACAGAAATGCTTAGAATTTGCTTGTAATGTCGATTCTGTGATTATTTCGTCAAATTGGAGCCTTTCACCGAGATTTCTTGGAGCCTTTGGACATTTTCTGTTGTAACCTATCAGGCTGAGCACGGAAATGACAAAGACAATCAACAGAGAGGCTGGCAAGTACCGGATTTGGCGACAAAACCCCGTTTTTGGCTCAGTTTCCATACAAAACGTCGAAATTTGGGCCAAATGTGGCCAAATTGGAGGCTTTCACCGACTCCTCTTGGATCCCTTGGCCATATTTTGTTGTATCCTGTCAGGCTGAGCAAAAAAATGGCCAAGGGCATCAAGCAATTCAGTGGTAAGTACCGAATTTTGCGACAAATGCACAGAAATGCTTAGAATTTGCTTGTAATGTCGATTCTGTGATTATTTCGTCAAATTGGAGCCTTTCACCGAGATTTCTTGGAGCCTTTGGACATTTTCTGTTGTAACCTATCAGGCTGAGCACGAAAATGACAAAGACAATCAACAGAGAGGCTGGCAAGTACCGGATTTGGCGACAAAACCCCGTTTTTGGCTCAGTTTCCATACAAAACGTCGAAATTTGGGCCAAATGTGGCCAAATTGGAGGCTTTCACCGACTCCTCTTGGATCCCTTGGCCATATTTTGTTGTATCCTGTCAGGCTGAGCAAAAAAATGGCCAAGGGCATCAAGCAATTCAGTGGTAAGTACCGAATTTTGCGACAAATGCACAGAAATGCTTAGAATTTGCTTGTAATGTCGATTCTGTGATTATTTCGTCAAATTGGAGCCTTTCACCGAGATTTCTTGGAGCCTTTGGACATTTTCTGTTGTAACCTATCAGGCTGAGCACGGAAATGACAAAGACAATCAACAGAGAGGCTGGCAAGTACCGGATTTGGCGACAAAACCCCGTTTTTGGCTCAGTTTCCATACAAAACGTCGAAATTTGGGCCAAATGTGGCCAAATTGGAGGCTTTCACCGACTCCTCTTGGATCCCTTGGCCATATTTTGTTGTATCCTGTCAGGCTGAGCAAAAAAATGGCCAAGGGCATCAAGCAATTCAGTGGTAAGTACCGAATTTTGCGACAAATGCACAGAAATGCTTAGAATTTGCTTGTAATGTCGATTCTGTGATTATTTCGTCAAATTGGAGCCTTTCACCGAGATTTCTTGGAGCCTTTGGACATTTTCTGTTGTAACCTATCAGGCTGAGCACGGAAATGACAAAGACAATCAACAGAGAGGCTGGCAAGTACCGGATTTGGCGACAAAACCCCGTTTTTGGCTCAGTTTCCATACAAAACGTCGAAATTTGGGCCAAATGTGGCCAAATTGGAGGCTTTCACCGACTCCTCTTGGATCCCTTGGCCATATTTTGTTGTATCCTGTCAGGCTGAGCAAAAAAATGGCCAAGGGCATCAAGCAATTCAGTGGTAAGTACCGAATTTTGCGACAAATGCACAGAAATGCTTAGAATTTGCTTGTAATGTCGATTCTGTGATTATTTCGTCAAATTGGAGCCTTTCACCGAGATTTCTTGGAGCCTTTGGACATTTTCTGTTGTAACCTATCAGGCTGAGCACGGAAATGACAAAGACAATCAACAGAGAGGCTGGCAAGTACCGGATTTGGCGACAAAACCCCGTTTTTGGCTCAGTTTCCATACAAAACGTCGAAATTTGGGCCAAATGTGGCCAAATTGGAGGCTTTCACCGACTCCTCTTGGATCCCTTGGCCATATTTTGTTGTATCCTGTCAGGCTGAGCAAAAAAATGGCCAAGGGCATCAAGCAATTCAGTGGTAAGTACCGAATTTTGCGACAAATGCACAGAAATGCTTAGAATTTGCTTGTAATGTCGATTCTGTGATTATTTCGTCAAATTGGAGCCTTTCACCGAGATTTCTTGGAGCCTTTGGACATTTTCTGTTGTAACCTATCAGGCTGAGCACGGAAATGACAAAGACAATCAACAGAGAGGCTGGCAAGTACCGGATTTGGCGACAAAACCCCGTTTTTGGCTCAGTTTCCATACAAAACGTCGAAATTTGGGCCAAATGTGGCCAAATTGGAGGCTTTCACCGACTCCTCTTGGATCCCTTGGCCATATTTTGTTGTATCCTGTCAGGCTGAGCAAAAAAATGGCCAAGGGCATCAAGCAATTCAGTGGTAAGTACCGAATTTTGCGACAAATGCACAGAAATGCTTAGAATTTGCTTGTAATGTCGATTCTGTGATTATTTCGTCAAATTGGAGCCTTTCACCGAGATTTCTTGGAGCCTTTGGACATTTTCTGTTGTAACCTATCAGGCTGAGCACGGAAATGACAAAGACAATCAACAGAGAGGCTGGCAAGTACCGGATTTGGCGACAAAACCCCGTTTTTGGCTCAGTTTCCATACAAAACGTCGAAATTTGGGCCAAATGTGGCCAAATTGGAGGCTTTCACCGACTCCTCTTGGATCCCTTGGCCATATTTTGTTGTATCCTGTCAGGCTGAGCAAAAAAATGGCCAAGGGCATCAAGCAATTCAGTGGTAAGTACCGAATTTTGCGACAAATGCACAGAAATGCTTAGAATTTGCTTGTAATGTCGATTCTGTGATTATTTCGTCAAATTGGAGCCTTTCACCGAGATTTCTTGGAGCCTTTGGACATTTTCTGTTGTAACCTATCAGGCTGAGCACGAAAATGACAAAGACAATCAACAGAGAGGCTGGCAAGTACCGGATTTGGCGACAAAACCCCGTTTTTGGCTCAGTTTCCATACAAAACGTCGAAATTTGGGCCAAATGTGGCCAAATTGGAGGCTTTCACCGACTCCTCTTGGATCCCTTGGCCATATTTTGTTGTATCCTGTCAGGCTGAGCAAAAAAATGGCCAAGGGCATCAAGCAATTCAGTGGTAAGTACCGAATTTTGCGACAAATGCACAGAAATGCTTAGAATTTGCTTGTAATGTCGATTCTGTGATTATTTCGTCAAATTGGAGCCTTTCACCGAGATTTCTTGGAGCCTTTGGACATTTTCTGTTGTAACCTATCAGGCTGAGCACGAAAATGACAAAGACAATCAACAGAGAGGCTGGCAAGTACCGGATTTGGCGACAAAACCCCGTTTTTGGCTCAGTTTCCATACAAAACGTCGAAATTTGGGCCAAATGTGGCCAAATTGGAGGCTTTCACCAACTCCTCTTGGATCCCTTGGCCATATTTTGTTGTATCCTGTCAGGCTGAGCAAAAAAATGGCCAAGGGCATCAAGCAATTCAGTGGTAAGTACCGAATTTTGCGACAAATGCACAGAAATGCTTAGAATTTGCTTGTAATGTCGATTCTGTGATTATTTCGTCAAATTGGAGCCTTTCACCGAGATTTCTTGGAGCCTTTGGACATTTTCTGTTGTAACCTATCAGGCTGAGCACGAAAATGACAAAGACAATCAACAGAGAGGCTGGCAAGTACCGGATTTGGCGACAAAACCCCGTTTTTGGCTCAGTTTCCATACAAAACGTCGAAATTTGGGCCAAATGTGGCCAAATTGGAGGCTTTCACCGACTCCTCTTGGATCCCTTGGCCATATTTTGTTGTATCCTGTCAGGCTGAGCAAAAAAATGGCCAAGGGCATCAAGCAATTCAGTGGTAAGTACCGAATTTTGCGACAAATGCACAGAAATGCTTAGAATTTGCTTGTAATGTCGATTCTGTGATTATTTCGTCAAATTGGAGCCTTTCACCGAGATTTCTTGGAGCCTTTGGACATTTTCTGTTGTAACCTATCAGGCTGAGCACGAAAATGACAAAGACAATCAACAGAGAGGCTGGCAAGTACCGGATTTGGCGACAAAACCCCGTTTTTGGCTCAGTTTCCATACAAAACGTCGAAATTTGGGCCAAATGTGGCCAAATTGGAGGCTTTCACCGACTCCTCTTGGATCCCTTGGCCATATTTTGTTGTATCCTGTCAGGCTGAGCAAAAAAATGGCCAAGGGCATCAAGCAATTCAGTGGTAAGTACCGAATTTTGCGACAAATGCACAGAAATGCTTAGAATTTGCTTGTAATGTCGATTCTGTGATTATTTCGTCAAATTGGAGCCTTTCACCGAGATTTCTTGGAGCCTTTGGACATTTTCTGTTGTAACCTATCAGGCTGAGCACGGAAATGACAAAGACAATCAACAGAGAGGCTGGCAAGTACCGGATTTGGCGACAAAACCCCGTTTTTGGCTCAGTTTCCATACAAAACGTCGAAATTTGGGCCAAATGTGGCCAAATTGGAGGCTTTCACCGACTCCTCTTGGATCCCTTGGCCATATTTTGTTGTATCCTGTCAGGCTGAGCAAAAAAATGGCCAAGGGCATCAAGCAATTCAGTGGTAAGTACCGAATTTTGCGACAAATGCACAGAAATGCTTAGAATTTGCTTGTAATGTCGATTCTGTGATTATTTCGTCAAATTGGAGCCTTTCACCGAGATTTCTTGGAGCCTTTGGACATTTTCTGTTGTAACCTATCAGGCTGAGCACGGAAATGACAAAGACAATCAACAGAGAGGCTGGCAAGTACCGGATTTGGCGACAAAACCCCGTTTTTGGCTCAGTTTCCATACAAAACGTCGAAATTTGGGCCAAATGTGGCCAAATTGGAGGCTTTCACCGACTCCTCTTGGATCCCTTGGCCATATTTTGTTGTATCCTGTCAGGCTGAGCAAAAAAATGGCCAAGGGCATCAAGCAATTCAGTGGTAAGTACCGAATTTTGCGACAAATGCACAGAAATGCTTAGAATTTGCTTGTAATGTCGATTCTGTGATTATTTCGTCAAATTGGAGCCTTTCACCGAGATTTCTTGGAGCCTTTGGACATTTTCTGTTGTAACCTATCAGGCTGAGCACGAAAATGACAAAGACAATCAACAGAGAGGCTGGCAAGTACCGGATTTGGCGACAAAACCCCGTTTTTGGCTCAGTTTCCATACAAAACGTCGAAATTTGGGCCAAATGTGGCCAAATTGGAGGCTTTCACCGACTCCTCTTGGATCCCTTGGCCATATTTTGTTGTATCCTGTCAGGCTGAGCAAAAAAATGGCCAAGGGCATCAAGCAATTCAGTGGTAAGTACCGAATTTTGCGACAAATGCACAGAAATGCTTAGAATTTGCTTGTAATGTCGATTCTGTGATTATTTCGTCAAATTGGAGCCTTTCACCGAGATTTCTTGGAGCCTTTGGACATTTTCTGTTGTAACCTATCAGGCTGAGCACGGAAATGACAAAGACAATCAACAGAGAGGCTGGCAAGTACCGGATTTGGCGACAAAACCCCGTTTTTGGCTCAGTTTCCATACAAAACGTCGAAATTTGGGCCAAATGTGGCCAAATTGGAGGCTTTCACCGACTCCTCTTGGATCCCTTGGCCATATTTTGTTGTATCCTGTCAGGCTGAGCAAAAAAATGGCCAAGGGCATCAAGCAATTCAGTGGTAAGTACCGAATTTTGCGACAAATGCACAGAAATGCTTAGAATTTGCTTGTAATGTCGATTCTGTGATTATTTCGTCAAATTGGAGCCTTTCACCGAGATTTCTTGGAGCCTTTGGACATTTTCTGTTGTAACCTATCAGGCTGAGCACGGAAATGACAAAGACAATCAACAGAGAGGCTGGCAAGTACCGGATTTGGCGACAAAACCCCGTTTTTGGCTCAGTTTCCATACAAAACGTCGAAATTTGGGCCAAATGTGGCCAAATTGGAGGCTTTCACCGACTCCTCTTGGATCCCTTGGCCATATTTTGTTGTATCCTGTCAGGCTGAGCAAAAAAATGGCCAAGGGCATCAAGCAATTCAGTGGTAAGTACCGAATTTTGCGACAAATGCACAGAAATGCTTAGAATTTGCTTGTAATGTCGATTCTGTGATTATTTCGTCAAATTGGAGCCTTTCACCGAGATTTCTTGGAGCCTTTGGACATTTTCTGTTGTAACCTATCAGGCTGAGCACGAAAATGACAAAGACAATCAACAGAGAGGCTGGCAAGTACCGGATTTGGCGACAAAACCCCGTTTTTGGCTCAGTTTCCATACAAAACGTCGAAATTTGGGCCAAATGTGGCCAAATTGGAGGCTTTCACCGACTCCTCTTGGATCCCTTGGCCATATTTTGTTGTATCCTGTCAGGCTGAGCAAAAAAATGGCCAAGGGCATCAAGCAATTCAGTGGTAAGTACCGAATTTTGCGACAAATGCACAGAAATGCTTAGAATTTGCTTGTAATGTCGATTCTGTGATTATTTCGTCAAATTGGAGCCTTTCACCGAGATTTCTTGGAGCCTTTGGACATTTTCTGTTGTAACCTATCAGGCTGAGCACGAAAATGACAAAGACAATCAACAGAGAGGCTGGCAAGTACCGGATTTGGCGACAAAACCCCGTTTTTGGCTCAGTTTCCATACAAAACGTCGAAATTTGGGCCAAATGTGGCCAAATTGGAGGCTTTCACCGACTCCTCTTGGATCCCTTGGCCATATTTTGTTGTATCCTGTCAGGCTGAGCAAAAAAATGGCCAAGGGCATCAAGCAATTCAGTGGTAAGTACCGAATTTTGCGACAAATGCACAGAAATGCTTAGAATTTGCTTGTAATGTCGATTCTGTGATTATTTCGTCAAATTGGAGCCTTTCACCGAGATTTCTTGGAGCCTTTGGACATTTTCTGTTGTAACCTATCAGGCTGAGCACGGAAATGACAAAGACAATCAACAGAGAGGCTGGCAAGTACCGGATTTGGCGACAAAACCCCGTTTTTGGCTCAGTTTCCATACAAAACGTCGAAATTTGGGCCAAATGTGGCCAAATTGGAGGCTTTCACCGACTCCTCTTGGATCCCTTGGCCATATTTTGTTGTATCCTGTCAGGCTGAGCAAAAAAATGGCCAAGGGCATCAAGCAATTCAGTGGTAAGTACCGAATTTTGCGACAAATGCACAGAAATGCTTAGAATTTGCTTGTAATGTCGATTCTGTGATTATTTCGTCAAATTGGAGCCTTTCACCGAGATTTCTTGGAGCCTTTGGACATTTTCTGTTGTAACCTATCAGGCTGAGCACGGAAATGACAAAGACAATCAACAGAGAGGCTGGCAAGTACCGGATTTGGCGACAAAACCCCGTTTTTGGCTCAGTTTCCATACAAAACGTCGAAATTTGGGCCAAATGTGGCCAAATTGGAGGCTTTCACCGACTCCTCTTGGATCCCTTGGCCATATTTTGTTGTATCCTGTCAGGCTGAGCAAAAAAATGGCCAAGGGCATCAAGCAATTCAGTGGTAAGTACCGAATTTTGCGACAAATGCACAGAAATGCTTAGAATTTGCTTGTAATGTCGATTCTGTGATTATTTCGTCAAATTGGAGCCTTTCACCGAGATTTCTTGGAGCCTTTGGACATTTTCTGTTGTAACCTATCAGGCTGAGCACGAAAATGACAAAGACAATCAACAGAGAGGCTGGCAAGTACCGGATTTGGCGACAAAACCCCGTTTTTGGCTCAGTTTCCATACAAAACGTCGAAATTTGGGCCAAATGTGGCCAAATTGGAGGCTTTCACCGACTCCTCTTGGATCCCTTGGCCATATTTTGTTGTATCCTGTCAGGCTGAGCAAAAAAATGGCCAAGGGCATCAAGCAATTCAGTGGTAAGTACCGAATTTTGCGACAAATGCACAGAAATGCTTAGAATTTGCTTGTAATGTCGATTCTGTGATTATTTCGTCAAATTGGAGCCTTTCACCGAGATTTCTTGGAGCCTTTGGACATTTTCTGTTGTAACCTATCAGGCTGAGCACGGAAATGACAAAGACAATCAACAGAGAGGCTGGCAAGTACCGGATTTGGCGACAAAACCCCGTTTTTGGCTCAGTTTCCATACAAAACGTCGAAATTTGGGCCAAATGTGGCCAAATTGGAGGCTTTCACCGACTCCTCTTGGATCCCTTGGCCATATTTTGTTGTATCCTGTCAGGCTGAGCAAAAAAATGGCCAAGGGCATCAAGCAATTCAGTGGTAAGTACCGAATTTTGCGACAAATGCACAGAAATGCTTAGAATTTGCTTGTAATGTCGATTCTGTGATTATTTCGTCAAATTGGAGCCTTTCACCGAGATTTCTTGGAGCCTTTGGACATTTTCTGTTGTAACCTATCAGGCTGAGCACGGAAATGACAAAGACAATCAACAGAGAGGCTGGCAAGTACCGGATTTGGCGACAAAACCCCGTTTTTGGCTCAGTTTCCATACAAAACGTCGAAATTTGGGCCAAATGTGGCCAAATTGGAGGCTTTCACCGACTCCTCTTGGATCCCTTGGCCATATTTTGTTGTATCCTGTCAGGCTGAGCAAAAAAATAGCCAAGGGCATCAAGCAATTCAGTGGTAAGTACCGAATTTTGCGACAAATGCACAGAAATGCTTAGAATTTGCTTGTAATGTCGATTCTGTGATTATTTCGTCAAATTGGAGCCTTTCACCGAGATTTCTAAAAAAAAAAAAAAAACAAATTGGAGGCTTTCACCGACTCCCTCTTGGATCCCTTGGCCATATTTTGTTGTATCCTGTCAGGCTGAGCAAAAAAATGGCCAAGGGCATCAAGCAATTCAGTGGTAAGTACCGAATTTTGCGACAAATGCACAGAAATGCTTAGAATTTGCTTGTAATGTCGATTCTGTGATTATTTCGTCAAATTGGAGCCTTTCACCGAGATTTCTTGGAGCCTTTGGACATTTTCTGTTGTAACCTATCAGGCTGAGCACGGAAATGACAAAGACAATCAACAGAGAGGCTGGCAAGTACCCGGATTTGGCGACAAAACCCCGTTTTTGGCTCAGTTTCCATACAAAACGTCGAAATTTGGGCCAAATGTGGCCAAATTGGAGGCTTTCACCGACTCCTCTTGGATCCCTTGGCCATATTTTGTTGTATCCTGTCAGGCTGAGCAAAAAAATGGCCAAGGGCATCAAGCAATTCAGTGGTAAGTACCGAATTTTGCGACAAATGCACAGAAATGCTTAGAATTTGCTTGTAATGTCGATTCTGTGATTATTTCGTCAAATTGGAGCCTTTCACCGAGATTTCTTGGAGCCTTTGGACATTTTCTGTTGTAACCTATCAGGCTGAGCACGAAAATGACAAAGACAATCAACAGAGAGGCTGGCAAGTACCGGATTTGGCGACAAAACCCCGTTTTTGGCTCAGTTTCCATACAAAACGTCGAAATTTGGGCCAAATGTGGCCAAATTGGAGGCTTTCACCGACTCCTCTTGGATCCCTTGGCCATATTTTGTTGTATCCTGTCAGGCTGAGCAAAAAAATGGCCAAGGGCATCAAGCAATTCAGTGGTAAGTACCGAATTTTGCGACAAATGCACAGAAATGCTTAGAATTTGCTTGTAATGTCGATTCTGTGATTATTTCGTCAAATTGGAGCCTTTCACCGAGATTTCTTGGAGCCTTTGGACATTTTCTGTTGTAACCTATCAGGCTGAGCACGGAAAATGACAAAGACAATCAACAGAGAGGCTGGCAAGTACCGGATTTGGCGACAAAACCCCGTTTTTGGCTCAGTTTCCATACAAAACGTCGAAATTTGGGCCAAATGTGGCCAAATTGGAGGCTTTCACCGACTCCTCTTGGATCCCTTGGCCATATTTTGTTGTATCCTGTCAGGCTGAGCAAAAAAATGGCCAAGGGCATCAAGCAATTCAGTGGTAAGTACCGAATTTTGCGACAAATGCACAGAAATGCTTAGAATTTGCTTGTAATGTCGATTCTGTGATTATTTCGTCAAATTGGAGCCTTTCACCGAGATTTCTTGGAGCCTTTGGACATTTTCTGTTGTAACCTATCAGGCTGAGCACGGAAATGACAAAGACAATCAACAGAGAGGCTGGCAAGTACCGGATTTGGCGACAAAACCCCGTTTTTGGCTCAGTTTCCATACAAAACGTCGAAATTTGGGCCAAATGTGGCCAAATTGGAGGCTTTCACCGACTCCTCTTGGATCCCTTGGCCATATTTTGTTGTATCCTGTCAGGCTGAGCAAAAAAATGGCCAAGGGCATCAAGCAATTCAGTGGTAAGTACCGAATTTTGCGACAAATGCACAGAAATGCTTAGAATTTGCTTGTAATGTCGATTCTGTGATTATTTCGTCAAATTGGAGCCTTTCACCGAGATTTCTTGGAGCCTTTGGACATTTTCTGTTGTAACCTATCAGGCTGAGCACGGAAATGACAAAGACAATCAACAGAGAGGCTGGCAAGTACCGGATTTGGCGACAAAACCCCGTTTTTGGCTCAGTTTCCATACAAAACGTCGAAATTTGGGCCAAATGTGGCCAAATTGGAGGCTTTCACCGACTCCTCTTGGATCCCTTGGCCATATTTTGTTGTATCCTGTCAGGCTGAGCAAAAAAATGGCCAAGGGCATCAAGCAATTCAGTGGTAAGTACCGAATTTTGCGACAAATGCACAGAAATGCTTAGAATTTGCTTGTAATGTCGATTCTGTGATTATTTCGTCAAATTGGAGCCTTTCACCGAGATTTCTTGGAGCCTTTGGACATTTTCTGTTGTAACCTATCAGGCTGAGCACGGAAAATGACAAAGACAATCAACAGAGAGGCTGGCAAGTACCGGATTTGGCGACAAAACCCCGTTTTTGGCTCAGTTTCCATACAAAACGTCGAAATTTGGGCCAAATGTGGCCAAATTGGAGGCTTTCACCGACTCCTCTTGGATCCCTTGGCCATATTTTGTTGTATCCTGTCAGGCTGAGCAAAAAAATGGCCAAGGGCATCAAGCAATTCAGTGGTAAGTACCGAATTTTGCGACAAATGCACAGAAATGCTTAGAATTTGCTTGTAATGTCGATTCTGTGATTATTTCGTCAAATTGGAGCCTTTCACCGAGATTTCTTGGAGCCTTTGGACATTTTCTGTTGTAACCTATCAGGCTGAGCACGAAAATGACAAAGACAATCAACAGAGAGGCTGGCAAGTACCGGATTTGGCGACAAAACCCCGTTTTTGGCTCAGTTTCCATACAAAACGTCGAAATTTGGGCCAAATGTGGCCAAATTGGAGGCTTTCACCGACTCCTCTTGGATCCCTTGGCCATATTTTGTTGTATCCTGTCAGGCTGAGCAAAAAAATGGCCAAGGGCATCAAGCAATTCAGTGGTAAGTACCGAATTTTGCGACAAATGCACAGAAATGCTTAGAATTTGCTTGTAATGTCGATTCTGTGATTATTTCGTCAAATTGGAGCCTTTCACCGAGATTTCTTGGAGCCTTTGGACATTTTCTGTTGTAACCTATCAGGCTGAGCACGAAAATGACAAAGACAATCAACAGAGAGGCTGGCAAGTACCGGATTTGGCGACAAAACCCCGTTTTTGGCTCAGTTTCCATACAAAACGTCGAAATTTGGGCCAAATGTGGCCAAATTGGAGGCTTTCACCGACTCCTCTTGGATCCCTTGGCCATATTTTGTTGTATCCTGTCAGGCTGAGCAAAAAAATGGCCAAGGGCATCAAGCAATTCAGTGGTAAGTACCGAATTTTGCGACAAATGCACAGAAATGCTTAGAATTTGCTTGTAATGTCGATTCTGTGATTATTTCGTCAAATTGGAGCCTTTCACCGAGATTTCTTGGAGCCTTTGGACATTTTCTGTTGTAACCTATCAGGCTGAGCACGGAAATGACAAAGACAATCAACAGAGAGGCTGGCAAGTACCGGATTTGGCGACAAAACCCCGTTTTTGGCTCAGTTTCCATACAAAACGTCGAAATTTGGGCCAAATGTGGCCAAATTGGAGGCTTTCACCGACTCCTCTTGGATCCCTTGGCCATATTTTGTTGTATCCTGTCAGGCTGAGCAAAAAAATGGCCAAGGGCATCAAGCAATTCAGTGGTAAGTACCGAATTTTGCGACAAATGCACAGAAATGCTTAGAATTTGCTTGTAATGTCGATTCTGTGATTATTTCGTCAAATTGGAGCCTTTCACCGAGATTTCTTGGAGCCTTTGGACATTTTCTGTTGTAACCTATCAGGCTGAGCACGAAAATGACAAAGACAATCAACAGAGAGGCTGGCAAGTACCGGATTTGGCGACAAAACCCCGTTTTTGGCTCAGTTTCCATACAAAACGTCGAAATTTGGGCCAAATGTGGCCAAATTGGAGGCTTTCACCGACTCCTCTTGGATCCCTTGGCCATATTTTGTTGTATCCTGTCAGGCTGAGCAAAAAAATGGCCAAGGGCATCAAGCAATTCAGTGGTAAGTACCGAATTTTGCGACAAATGCACAGAAATGCTTAGAATTTGCTTGTAATGTCGATTCTGTGATTATTTCGTCAAATTGGAGCCTTTCACCGAGATTTCTTGGAGCCTTTGGACATTTTCTGTTGTAACCTATCAGGCTGAGCACGAAAATGACAAAGACAATCAACAGAGAGGCTGGCAAGTACCGGATTTGGCGACAAAACCCCGTTTTTGGCTCAGTTTCCATACAAAACGTCGAAATTTGGGCCAAATGTGGCCAAATTGGAGGCTTTCACCGACTCCTCTTGGATCCCTTGGCCATATTTTGTTGTATCCTGTCAGGCTGAGCAAAAAAATGGCCAAGGGCATCAAGCAATTCAGTGGTAAGTACCGAATTTTGCGACAAATGCACAGAAATGCTTAGAATTTGCTTGTAATGTCGATTCTGTGATTATTTCGTCAAATTGGAGCCTTTCACCGAGATTTCTTGGAGCCTTTGGACATTTTCTGTTGTAACCTATCAGGCTGAGCACGAAAATGACAAAGACAATCAACAGAGAGGCTGGCAAGTACCGGATTTGGCGACAAAACCCCGTTTTTGGCTCAGTTTCCATACAAAACGTCGAAATTTGGGCCAAATGTGGCCAAATTGGAGGCTTTCACCGACTCCTCTTGGATCCCTTGGCCATATTTTGTTGTATCCTGTCAGGCTGAGCAAAAAAATGGCCAAGGGCATCAAGCAATTCAGTGGTAAGTACCGAATTTTGCGACAAATGCACAGAAATGCTTAGAATTTGCTTGTAATGTCGATTCTGTGATTATTTCGTCAAATTGGAGCCTTTCACCGAGATTTCTTGGAGCCTTTGGACATTTTCTGTTGTAACCTATCAGGCTGAGCACGGAAATGACAAAGACAATCAACAGAGAGGCTGGCAAGTACCGGATTTGGCGACAAAACCCCGTTTTTGGCTCAGTTTCCATACAAAACGTCGAAATTTGGGCCAAATGTGGCCAAATTGGAGGCTTTCACCGACTCCTCTTGGATCCCTTGGCCATATTTTGTTGTATCCTGTCAGGCTGAGCAAAAAAATGGCCAAGGGCATCAAGCAATTCAGTGGTAAGTACCGAATTTTGCGACAAATGCACAGAAATGCTTAGAATTTGCTTGTAATGTCGATTCTGTGATTATTTCGTCAAATTGGAGCCTTTCACCGAGATTTCTTGGAGCCTTTGGACATTTTCTGTTGTAACCTATCAGGCTGAGCACGGAAATGACAAAGACAATCAACAGAGAGGCTGGCAAGTACCGGATTTGGCGACAAAACCCCGTTTTTGGCTCAGTTTCCATACAAAACGTCGAAATTTGGGCCAAATGTGGCCAAATTGGAGGCTTTCACCGACTCCTCTTGGATCCCTTGGCCATATTTTGTTGTATCCTGTCAGGCTGAGCAAAAAAATGGCCAAGGGCATCAAGCAATTCAGTGGTAAGTACCGAATTTTGCGACAAATGCACAGAAATGCTTAGAATTTGCTTGTAATGTCGATTCTGTGATTATTTCGTCAAATTGGAGCCTTTCACCGAGATTTCTTGGAGCCTTTGGACATTTTCTGTTGTAACCTATCAGGCTGAGCACGGAAATGACAAAGACAATCAACAGAGAGGCTGGCAAGTACCGGATTTGGCGACAAAACCCCGTTTTTGGCTCAGTTTCCATACAAAACGTCGAAATTTGGGCCAAATGTGGCCAAATTGGAGGCTTTCACCGACTCCTCTTGGATCCCTTGGCCATATTTTGTTGTATCCTGTCAGGCTGAGCAAAAAAATGGCCAAGGGCATCAAGCAATTCAGTGGTAAGTACCGAATTTTGCGACAAATGCACTGAAATGCTTAGAATTTGCTTGTAATGTCGATTCTGTGATTATTTCGTCAAATTGGAGCCTTTCACCGAGATTTCTTGGAGCCTTTGGACATTTTCTGTTGTAACCTATCAGGCTGAGCACGAAAATGACAAAGACAATCAACAGAGAGGCTGGCAAGTACCGGATTTGGCGACAAAACCCCGTTTTTGGCTCAGTTTCCATACAAAACGTCGAAATTTGGGCCAAATGTGGCCAAATTGGAGGCTTTCACCGACTCCTCTTGGATCCCTTGGCCATATTTTGTTGTATCCTGTCAGGCTGAGCAAAAAAATGGCCAAGGGCATCAAGCAATTCAGTGGTAAGTACCGAATTTTGCGACAAATGCACAGAAATGCTTAGAATTTGCTTGTAATGTCGATTCTGTGATTATTTCGTCAAATTGGAGCCTTTCACCGAGATTTCTTGGAGCCTTTGGACATTTTCTGTTGTAACCTATCAGGCTGAGCACGGAAAATGACAAAGACAATCAACAGAGAGGCTGGCAAGTACCGGATTTGGCGACAAAACCCCGTTTTTGGCTCAGTTTCCATACAAAACGTCGAAATTTGGGCCAAATGTGGCCAAATTGGAGGCTTTCACCGACTCCTCTTGGATCCCTTGGCCATATTTTGTTGTATCCTGTCAGGCTGAGCAAAAAAATGGCCAAGGGCATCAAGCAATTCAGTGGTAAGTACCGAATTTTGCGACAAATGCACAGAAATGCTTAGAATTTGCTTGTAATGTCGATTCTGTGATTATTTCGTCAAATTGGAGCCTTTCACCGAGATTTCTTGGAGCCTTTGGACATTTTCTGTTGTAACCTATCAGGCTGAGCACGGAAATGACAAAGACAATCAACAGAGAGGCTGGCAAGTACCGGATTTGGCGACAAAACCCCGTTTTTGGCTCAGTTTCCATACAAAACGTCGAAATTTGGGCCAAATGTGGCCAAATTGGAGGCTTTCACCGACTCCTCTTGGATCCCTTGGCCATATTTTGTTGTATCCTGTCAGGCTGAGCAAAAAAATGGCCAAGGGCATCAAGCAATTCAGTGGTAAGTACCGAATTTTGCGACAAATGCACAGAAATGCTTAGAATTTGCTTGTAATGTCGATTCTGTGATTATTTCGTCAAATTGGAGCCTTTCACCGAGATTTCTTGGAGCCTTTGGACATTTTCTGTTGTAACCTATCAGGCTGAGCACGGAAATGACAAAGACAATCAACAGAGAGGCTGGCAAGTACCGGATTTGGCGACAAAACCCCGTTTTTGGCTCAGTTTCCATACAAAACGTCGAAATTTGGGCCAAATGTGGCCAAATTGGAGGCTTTCACCGACTCCTCTTGGATCCCTTGGCCATATTTTGTTGTATCCTGTCAGGCTGAGCAAAAAAATGGCCAAGGGCATCAAGCAATTCAGTGGTAAGTACCGAATTTTGCGACAAATGCACAGAAATGCTTAGAATTTGCTTGTAATGTCGATTCTGTGATTATTTCGTCAAATTGGAGCCTTTCACCGAGATTTCTTGGAGCCTTTGGACATTTTCTGTTGTAACCTATCAGGCTGAGCACGGAAATGACAAAGACAATCAACAGAGAGGCTGGCAAGTACCGGATTTGGCGACAAAACCCCGTTTTTGGCTCAGTTTCCATACAAAACGTCGAAATTTGGGCCAAATGTGGCCAAATTGGAGGCTTTCACCGACTCCTCTTGGATCCCTTGGCCATATTTTGTTGTATCCTGTCAGGCTGAGCAAAAAAATGGCCAAGGGCATCAAGCAATTCAGTGGTAAGTACCGAATTTTGCGACAAATGCACAGAAATGCTTAGAATTTGCTTGTAATGTCGATTCTGTGATTATTTCGTCAAATTGGAGCCTTTCACCGAGATTTCTTGGAGCCTTTGGACATTTTCTGTTGTAACCTATCAGGCTGAGCACGAAAATGACAAAGACAATCAACAGAGAGGCTGGCAAGTACCGGATTTGGCGACAAAACCCCGTTTTTGGCTCAGTTTCCATACAAAACGTCGAAATTTGGGCCAAATGTGGCCAAATTGGAGGCTTTCACCGACTCCTCTTGGATCCCTTGGCCATATTTTGTTGTATCCTGTCAGGCTGAGCAAAAAAATGGCCAAGGGCATCAAGCAATTCAGTGGTAAGTACCGAATTTTGCGACAAATGCACAGAAATGCTTAGAATTTGCTTGTAATGTCGATTCTGTGATTATTTCGTCAAATTGGAGCCTTTCACCGAGATTTCTTGGAGCCTTTGGACATTTTCTGTTGTAACCTATCAGGCTGAGCACGAAAATGACAAAGACAATCAACAGAGAGGCTGGCAAGTACCGGATTTGGCGACAAAACCCCGTTTTTGGCTCAGTTTCCATACAAAACGTCGAAATTTGGGCCAAATGTGGCCAAATTGGAGGCTTTCACCGACTCCTCTTGGATCCCTTGGCCATATTTTGTTGTATCCTGTCAGGCTGAGCAAAAAAATGGCCAAGGGCATCAAGCAATTCAGTGGTAAGTACCGAATTTTGCGACAAATGCACAGAAATGCTTAGAATTTGCTTGTAATGTCGATTCTGTGATTATTTCGTCAAATTGGAGCCTTTCACCGAGATTTCTTGGAGCCTTTGGACATTTTCTGTTGTAACCTATCAGGCTGAGCACGAAAATGACAAAGACAATCAACAGAGAGGCTGGCAAGTACCGGATTTGGCGACAAAACCCCGTTTTTGGCTCAGTTTCCATACAAAACGTCGAAATTTGGGCCAGATGTGGCCAAATTGGAGGCTTTCACCGACTCCTCTTGGATCCCTTGGCCATATTTTGTTGTATCCTGTCAGGCTGAGCAAAAAAATGGCCAAGGGCATCAAGCAATTCAGTGGTAAGTACCGAATTTTGCGACAAATGCACAGAAATGCTTAGAATTTGCTTGTAATGTCGATTCTGTGATTATTTCGTCAAATTGGAGCCTTTCACCGAGATTTCTTGGAGCCTTTGGACATTTTCTGTTGTAACCTATCAGGCTGAGCACGGAAATGACAAAGACAATCAACAGAGAGGCTGGCAAGTACCGGATTTGGCGACAAAACCCCGTTTTTGGCTCAGTTTCCATACAAAACGTCGAAATTTGGGCCAAATGTGGCCAAATTGGAGGCTTTCACCGACTCCTCTTGGATCCCTTGGCCATATTTTGTTGTATCCTGTCAGGCTGAGCAAAAAAATGGCCAAAGGCATCAAGCAGTTCAGTGGTAAGTACCGAATTTTGCGACAAATGCACAGAAATGCTTAGAATTTGCTTGTAATGTCGATTCTGTGATTATTTCGTCAAATTGGAGCCTTTCACCGAGATTTCTTGGAGCCTTTGGACATTTTCTGTTGTAACCTATCAGGCTGAGCACGAAAATGACAAAGACAATCAACAGAGAGGCTGGCAAGTACCGGATTTGGCGACAAAACCCCGTTTTTGGCTCAGTTTCCATACAAAACGTCGAAATTTGGGCCAAATGTGGCCAAATTGGAGGCTTTCACCGACTCCTCTTGGATCCCTTGGCCATATTTTGTTGTATCCTGTCAGGCTGAGCAAAAAAATGGCCAAGGGCATCAAGCAATTCAGTGGTAAGTACCGAATTTTGCGACAAATGCACAGAAATGCTTAGAATTTGCTTGTAATGTCGATTCTGTGATTATTTCGTCAAATTGGAGCCTTTCACCGAGATTTCTTGGAGCCTTTGGACATTTTCTGTTGTAACCTATCAGGCTGAGCACGGAAATGACAAAGACAATCAACAGAGAGGCTGGCAAGTACCGGATTTGGCGACAAAACCCCGTTTTTGGCTCAGTTTCCATACAAAACGTCGAAATTTGGGCCAAATGTGGCCAAATTGGAGGCTTTCACCGACTCCTCTTGGATCCCTTGGCCATATTTTGTTGTATCCTGTCAGGCTGAGCAAAAAAATGGCCAAGGGCATCAAGCAATTCAGTGGTAAGTACCGAATTTTGCGACAAATGCACAGAAATGCTTAGAATTTGCTTGTAATGTCGATTCTGTGATTATTTCGTCAAATTGGAGCCTTTCACCGAGATTTCTTGGAGCCTTTGGACATTTTCTGTTGTAACCTATCAGGCTGAGCACGAAAATGACAAAGACAATCAACAGAGAGGCTGGCAAGTACCGGATTTGGCGACAAAACCCCGTTTTTGGCTCAGTTTCCATACAAAACGTCGAAATTTGGGCCAAATGTGGCCAAATTGGAGGCTTTCACCGACTCCTCTTGGATCCCTTGGCCATATTTTGTTGTATCCTGTCAGGCTGAGCAAAAAAATGGCCAAGGGCATCAAGCAATTCAGTGGTAAGTACCGAATTTTGCGACAAATGCACAGAAATGCTTAGAATTTGCTTGTAATGTCGATTCTGTGATTATTTCGTCAAATTGGAGCCTTTCACCGAGATTTCTTGGAGCCTTTGGACATTTTCTGTTGTAACCTATCAGGCTGAGCACGAAAATGACAAAGACAATCAACAGAGAGGCTGGCAAGTACCGGATTTGGCGACAAAACCCCGTTTTTGGCTCAGTTTCCATACAAAACGTCGAAATTTGGGCCAAATGTGGCCAAATTGGAGGCTTTCACCGACTCCTCTTGGATCCCTTGGCCATATTTTGTTGTATCCTGTCAGGCTGAGCAAAAAAATGGCCAAGGGCATCAAGCAATTCAGTGGTAAGTACCGAATTTTGCGACAAATGCACAGAAATGCTTAGAATTTGCTTGTAATGTCGATTCTGTGATTATTTCGTCAAATTGGAGCCTTTCACCGAGATTTCTTGGAGCCTTTGGACATTTTCTGTTGTAACCTATCAGGCTGAGCACGAAAATGACAAAGACAATCAACAGAGAGGCTGGCAAGTACCGGATTTGGCGACAAAACCCCGTTTTTGGCTCAGTTTCCATACAAAACGTCGAAATTTGGGCCAAATGTGGCCAAATTGGAGGCTTTCACCGACTCCTCTTGGATCCCTTGGCCATATTTTGTTGTATCCTGTCAGGCTGAGCAAAAAAATGGCCAAGGGCATCAAGCAATTCAGTGGTAAGTACCGAATTTTGCGACAAATGCACAGAAATGCTTAGAATTTGCTTGTAATGTCGATTCTGTGATTATTTCGTCAAATTGGAGCCTTTCACCGAGATTTCTTGGAGCCTTTGGACATTTTCTGTTGTAACCTATCAGGCTGAGCACGAAAATGACAAAGACAATCAACAGAGAGGCTGGCAAGTACCGGATTTGGCGACAAAACCCCGTTTTTGGCTCAGTTTCCATACAAAACGTCGAAATTTGGGCCAAATGTGGCCAAATTGGAGGCTTTCACCGACTCCTCTTGGATCCCTTGGCCATATTTTGTTGTATCCTGTCAGGCTGAGCAAAAAAATGGCCAAGGGCATCAAGCAATTCAGTGGTAAGTACCGAATTTTGCGACAAATGCACAGAAATGCTTAGAATTTGCTTGTAATGTCGATTCTGTGATTATTTCGTCAAATTGGAGCCTTTCACCGAGATTTCTTGGAGCCTTTGGACATTTTCTGTTGTAACCTATCAGGCTGAGCACGGAAATGACAAAGACAATCAACAGAGAGGCTGGCAAGTACCGGATTTGGCGACAAAACCCCGTTTTTGGCTCAGTTTCCATACAAAACGTCGAAATTTGGGCCAAATGTGGCCAAATTGGAGGCTTTCACCGACTCCTCTTGGATCCCTTGGCCATATTTTGTTGTATCCTGTCAGGCTGAGCAAAAAAATGGCCAAGGGCATCAAGCAATTCAGTGGTAAGTACCGAATTTTGCGACAAATGCACAGAAATGCTTAGAATTTGCTTGTAATGTCGATTCTGTGATTATTTCGTCAAATTGGAGCCTTTCACCGAGATTTCTTGGAGCCTTTGGACATTTTCTGTTGTAACCTATCAGGCTGAGCACGGAAATGACAAAGACAATCAACAGAGAGGCTGGCAAGTACCGGATTTGGCGACAAAACCCCGTTTTTGGCTCAGTTTCCATACAAAACGTCGAAATTTGGGCCAAATGTGGCCAAATTGGAGGCTTTCACCGACTCCTCTTGGATCCCTTGGCCATATTTTGTTGTATCCTGTCAGGCTGAGCAAAAAAATGGCCAAGGGCATCAAGCAATTCAGTGGTAAGTACCGAATTTTGCGACAAATGCACAGAAATGCTTAGAATTTGCTTGTAATGTCGATTCTGTGATTATTTCGTCAAATTGGAGCCTTTCACCGAGATTTCTTGGAGCCTTTGGACATTTTCTGTTGTAACCTATCAGGCTGAGCACGGAAATGACAAAGACAATCAACAGAGAGGCTGGCAAGTACCGGATTTGGCGACAAAACCCCGTTTTTGGCTCAGTTTCCATACAAAACGTCGAAATTTGGGCCAAATGTGGCCAAATTGGAGGCTTTCACCGACTCCTCTTGGATCCCTTGGCCATATTTTGTTGTATCCTGTCAGGCTGAGCAAAAAAATGGCCAAGGGCATCAAGCAATTCAGTGGTAAGTACCGAATTTTGCGACAAATGCACAGAAATGCTTAGAATTTGCTTGTAATGTCGATTCTGTGATTATTTCGTCAAATTGGAGCCTTTCACCGAGATTTCTTGGAGCCTTTGGACATTTTCTGTTGTAACCTATCAGGCTGAGCACGGAAATGACAAAGACAATCAACAGAGAGGCTGGCAAGTACCGGATTTGGCGACAAAACCCCGTTTTTGGCTCAGTTTCCATACAAAACGTCGAAATTTGGGCCAAATGTGGCCAAATTGGAGGCTTTCACCGACTCCTCTTGGATCCCTTGGCCATATTTTGTTGTATCCTGTCAGGCTGAGCAAAAAAATGGCCAAGGGCATCAAGCAATTCAGTGGTAAGTACCGAATTTTGCGACAAATGCACAGAAATGCTTAGAATTTGCTTGTAATGTCGATTCTGTGATTATTTCGTCAAATTGGAGCCTTTCACCGAGATTTCTTGGAGCCTTTGGACATTTTCTGTTGTAACCTATCAGGCTGAGCACGAAAATGACAAAGACAATCAACAGAGAGGCTGGCAAGTACCGGATTTGGCGACAAAACCCCGTTTTTGGCTCAGTTTCCATACAAAACGTCGAAATTTGGGCCAAATGTGGCCAAATTGGAGGCTTTCACCGACTCCTCTTGGATCCCTTGGCCATATTTTGTTGTATCCTGTCAGGCTGAGCAAAAAAATGGCCAAGGGCATCAAGCAATTCAGTGGTAAGTACCGAATTTTGCGACAAATGCACAGAAATGCTTAGAATTTGCTTGTAATGTCGATTCTGTGATTATTTCGTCAAATTGGAGCCTTTCACCGAGATTTCTTGGAGCCTTTGGACATTTTCTGTTGTAACCTATCAGGCTGAGCACGGAAATGACAAAGACAATCAACAGAGAGGCTGGCAAGTACCGGATTTGGCGACAAAACCCCGTTTTTGGCTCAGTTTCCATACAAAACGTCGAAATTTGGGCCAAATGTGGCCAAATTGGAGGCTTTCACCGACTCCTCTTGGATCCCTTGGCCATATTTTGTTGTATCCTGTCAGGCTGAGCAAAAAAATGGCCAAGGGCATCAAGCAATTCAGTGGTAAGTACCGAATTTTGCGACAAATGCACAGAAATGCTTAGAATTTGCTTGTAATGTCGATTCTGTGATTATTTCGTCAAATTGGAGCCTTTCACCGAGATTTCTTGGAGCCTTTGGACATTTTCTGTTGTAACCTATCAGGCTGAGCACGGAAATGACAAAGACAATCAACAGAGAGGCTGGCAAGTACCGGATTTGGCGACAAAACCCCGTTTTTGGCTCAGTTTCCATACAAAACGTCGAAATTTGGGCCAAATGTGGCCAAATTGGAGGCTTTCACCGACTCCTCTTGGATCCCTTGGCCATATTTTGTTGTATCCTGTCAGGCT
The DNA here is from genome assembly GCF_058129835.1 of Hydra viridissima. NCBI lineage: Eukaryota > Metazoa > Cnidaria > Hydrozoa > Anthoathecata > Hydridae > Hydra > Hydra viridissima. The sequence continues at coordinate 9,138,194 of NW_028324303.1, forward strand.
GAGCAAAAAAATGGCCAAGGGCATCAAGCAATTCAGTGGTAAGTACCGAATTTTGCGACAAATGCACAGAAATGCTTAGAATTTGCTTGTAATGTCGATTCTGTGATTATTTCGTCAAATTGGAGCCTTTCACCGAGATTTCTTGGAGCCTTTGGACATTTTCTGTTGTAACCTATCAGGCTGAGCACGAAAATGACAAAGACAATCAACAGAGAGGCTGGCAAGTACCGGATTTGGCGACAAAACCCCGTTTTTGGCTCAGTTTCCATACAAAACGTCGAAATTTGGGCCAAATGTGGCCAAATTGGAGGCTTTCACCGACTCCTCTTGGATCCCTTGGCCATATTTTGTTGTATCCTGTCAGGCTGAGCAAAAAAATGGCCAAGGGCATCAAGCAATTCAGTGGTAAGTACCGAATTTTGCGACAAATGCACAGAAATGCTTAGAATTTGCTTGTAATGTCGATTCTGTGATTATTTCGTCAAATTGGAGCCTTTCACCGAGATTTCTTGGAGCCTTTGGACATTTTCTGTTGTAACCTATCAGGCTGAGCACGGAAATGACAAAGACAATCAACAGAGAGGCTGGCAAGTACCGGATTTGGCGACAAAACCCCGTTTTTGGCTCAGTTTCCATACAAAACGTCGAAATTTGGGCCGAATGTGGCCAAATTGGAGGCTTTCACCGACTCCTCTTGGATCCCTTGGCCATATTTTGTTGTATCCTGTCAGGCTGAGCAAAAAAATGGCCAAGGGCATCAAGCAATTCAGTGGTAAGTACCGAATTTTGCGACAAATGCACAGAAATGCTTAGAATTTGCTTGTAATGTCGATTCTGTGATTATTTCGTCAAATTGGAGCCTTTCACCGAGATTTCTTGGAGCCTTTGGACATTTTCTGTTGTAACCTATCAGGCTGAGCACGAAAATGACAAAGACAATCAACAGAGAGGCTGGCAAGTACCGGATTTGGCGACAAAACCCCGTTTTTGGCTCAGTTTCCATACAAAACGTCGAAATTTGGGCCAAATGTGGCCAAATTGGAGGCTTTCACCGACTCCTCTTGGATCCCTTGGCCATATTTTGTTGTATCCTGTCAGGCTGAGCAAAAAAATGGCCAAGGGCATCAAGCAATTCAGTGGTAAGTACCGAATTTTGCGACAAATGCACAGAAATGCTTAGAATTTGCTTGTAATGTCGATTCTGTGATTATTTCGTCAAATTGGAGCCTTTCACCGAGATTTCTTGGAGCCTTTGGACATTTTCTGTTGTAACCTATCAGGCTGAGCACGGAAATGACAAAGACAATCAACAGAGAGGCTGGCAAGTACCGGATTTGGCGACAAAACCCCGTTTTTGGCTCAGTTTCCATACAAAACGTCGAAATTTGGGCCAAATGTGGCCAAATTGGAGGCTTTCACCGACTCCTCTTGGATCCCTTGGCCATATTTTGTTGTATCCTGTCAGGCTGAGCAAAAAAATGGCCAAGGGCATCAAGCAATTCAGTGGTAAGTACCGAATTTTGCGACAAATGCACAGAAATGCTTAGAATTTGCTTGTAATGTCGATTCTGTGATTATTTCGTCAAATTGGAGCCTTTCACCGAGATTTCTTGGAGCCTTTGGACATTTTCTGTTGTAACCTATCAGGCTGAGCACGGAAATGACAAAGACAATCAACAGAGAGGCTGGCAAGTACCGGATTTGGCGACAAAACCCCGTTTTTGGCTCAGTTTCCATACAAAACGTCGAAATTTGGGCCAAATGTGGCCAAATTGGAGGCTTTCACCGACTCCTCTTGGATCCCTTGGCCATATTTTGTTGTATCCTGTCAGGCTGAGCAAAAAAATGGCCAAGGGCATCAAGCAATTCAGTGGTAAGTACCGAATTTTGCGACAAATGCACAGAAATGCTTAGAATTTGCTTGTAATGTCGATTCTGTGATTATTTCGTCAAATTGGAGCCTTTCACCGAGATTTCTTGGAGCCTTTGGACATTTTCTGTTGTAACCTATCAGGCTGAGCACGGAAATGACAAAGACAATCAACAGAGAGGCTGGCAAGTACCGGATTTGGCGACAAAACCCCGTTTTTGGCTCAGTTTCCATACAAAACGTCGAAATTTGGGCCAAATGTGGCCAAATTGGAGGCTTTCACCGACTCCTCTTGGATCCCTTGGCCATATTTTGTTGTATCCTGTCAGGCTGAGCAAAAAAATGGCCAAGGGCATCAAGCAATTCAGTGGTAAGTACCGAATTTTGCGACAAATGCACAGAAATGCTTAGAATTTGCTTGTAATGTCGATTCTGTGATTATTTCGTCAAATTGGAGCCTTTCACCGAGATTTCTTGGAGCCTTTGGACATTTTCTGTTGTAACCTATCAGGCTGAGCACGAAAATGACAAAGACAATCAACAGAGAGGCTGGCAAGTACCGGATTTGGCGACAAAACCCCGTTTTTGGCTCAGTTTCCATACAAAACGTCGAAATTTGGGCCAAATGTGGCCAAATTGGAGGCTTTCACCGACTCCTCTTGGATCCCTTGGCCATATTTTGTTGTATCCTGTCAGGCTGAGCAAAAAAATGGCCAAGGGCATCAAGCAATTCAGTGGTAAGTACCGAATTTTGCGACAAATGCACAGAAATGCTTAGAATTTGCTTGTAATGTCGATTCTGTGATTATTTCGTCAAATTGGAGCCTTTCACCGAGATTTCTTGGAGCCTTTGGACATTTTCTGTTGTAACCTATCAGGCTGAGCACGAAAATGACAAAGACAATCAACAGAGAGGCTGGCAAGTACCGGATTTGGCGACAAAACCCCGTTTTTGGCTCAGTTTCCATACAAAACGTCGAAATTTGGGCCAAATGTGGCCAAATTGGAGGCTTTCACCGACTCCTCTTGGATCCCTTGGCCATATTTTGTTGTATCCTGTCAGGCTGAGCAAAAAAATGGCCAAGGGCATCAAGCAATTCAGTGGTAAGTACCGAATTTTGCGACAAATGCACAGAAATGCTTAGAATTTGCTTGTAATGTCGATTCTGTGATTATTTCGTCAAATTGGAGCCTTTCACCGAGATTTCTTGGAGCCTTTGGACATTTTCTGTTGTAACCTATCAGGCTGAGCACGGAAATGACAAAGACAATCAACAGAGAGGCTGGCAAGTACCGGATTTGGCGACAAAACCCCGTTTTTGGCTCAGTTTCCATACAAAACGTCGAAATTTGGGCCAAATGTGGCCAAATTGGAGGCTTTCCACCGACTCCTCTTGGATCCCTTGGCCATATTTTGTTGTATCCTGTCAGGCTGAGCAAAAAAATGGCCAAGGGCATCAAGCAATTCAGTGGTAAGTACCGAATTTTGCGACAAATGCACAGAAATGCTTAGAATTTGCTTGTAATGTCGATTCTGTGATTATTTCGTCAAATTGGAGCCTTTCACCGAGATTTCTTGGAGCCTTTGGACATTTTCTGTTGTAACCTATCAGGCTGAGCACGGAAATGACAAAGACAATCAACAGAGAGGCTGGCAAGTACCGGATTTGGCGACAAAACCCCGTTTTTGGCTCAGTTTCCATACAAAACGTCGAAATTTGGGCCAAATGTGGCCAAATTGGAGGCTTTCACCGACTCCTCTTGGATCCCTTGGCCATATTTTGTTGTATCCTGTCAGGCTGAGCAAAAAAATGGCCAAGGGCATCAAGCAATTCAGTGGTAAGTACCGAATTTTGCGACAAATGCACAGAAATGCTTAGAATTTGCTTGTAATGTCGATTCTGTGATTATTTCGTCAAATTGGAGCCTTTCACCGAGATTTCTTGGAGCCTTTGGACATTTTCTGTTGTAACCTATCAGGCTGAGCACGGAAATGACAAAGACAATCAACAGAGAGGCTGGCAAGTACCGGATTTGGCGACAAAACCCCGTTTTTGGCTCAGTTTCCATACAAAACGTCGAAATTTGGGCCAAATGTGGCCAAATTGGAGGCTTTCACCGACTCCTCTTGGATCCCTTGGCCATATTTTGTTGTATCCTGTCAGGCTGAGCAAAAAAATGGCCAAGGGCATCAAGCAATTCAGTGGTAAGTACCGAATTTTGCGACAAATGCACAGAAATGCTTAGAATTTGCTTGTAATGTCGATTCTGTGATTATTTCGTCAAATTGGAGCCTTTCACCGAGATTTCTTGGAGCCTTTGGACATTTTCTGTTGTAACCTATCAGGCTGAGCACGGAAATGACAAAGACAATCAACAGAGAGGCTGGCAAGTACCGGATTTGGCGACAAAACCCCGTTTTTGGCTCAGTTTCCATACAAAACGTCGAAATTTGGGCCAAATGTGGCCAAATTGGAGGCTTTCACCGACTCCTCTTGGATCCCTTGGCCATATTTTGTTGTATCCTGTCAGGCTGAGCAAAAAAATGGCCAAGGGCATCAAGCAATTCAGTGGTAAGTACCGAATTTTGCGACAAAATGCACAGAAATGCTTAGAATTTGCTTGTAATGTCGATTCTGTGATTATTTCGTCAAATTGGAGCCTTTCACCGAGATTTCTTGGAGCCTTTGGACATTTTCTGTTGTAACCTATCAGGCTGAGCACGGAAATGACAAAGACAATCAACAGAGAGGCTGGCAAGTACCGGATTTGGCGACAAAACCCCCCGTTTTTGGCTCAGTTTCCATACAAAACGTCGAAATTTGGGCCAAATGTGGCCAAATTGGAGGCTTTCACCGACTCCTCTTGGATCCCTTGGCCATATTTTGTTGTATCCTGTCAGGCTGAGCAAAAAAATGGCCAAGGGCATCAAGCAATTCAGTGGTAAGTACCGAATTTTGCGACAAATGCACAGAAATGCTTAGAATTTGCTTGTAATGTCGATTCTGTGATTATTTCGTCAAATTGGAGCCTTTCACCGAGATTTCTTGGAGCCTTTGGACATTTTCTGTTGTAACCTATCAGGCTGAGCACGGAAATGACAAAGACAATCAACAGAGAGGCTGGCAAGTACCGGATTTGGCGACAAAACCCCGTTTTTGGCTCAGTTTCCATACAAAACGTCGAAATTTGGGCCAAATGTGGCCAAATTGGAGGCTTTCACCGACTCCTCTTGGATCCCTTGGCCATATTTTGTTGTATCCTGTCAGGCTGAGCAAAAAAATGGCCAAGGGCATCAAGCAATTCAGTGGTAAGTACCGAATTTTGCGACAAATGCACAGAAATGCTTAGAATTTGCTTGTAATGTCGATTCTGTGATTATTTCGTCAAATTGGAGCCTTTCACCGAGATTTCTTGGAGCCTTTGGACATTTTCTGTTGTAACCTATCAGGCTGAGCACGGAAATGACAAAGACAATCAACAGAGAGGCTGGCAAGTACCGGATTTGGCGACAAAACCCCGTTTTTGGCTCAGTTTCCATACAAAACGTCGAAATTTGGGCCAAATGTGGCCAAATTGGAGGCTTTCACCGACTCCTCTTGGATCCCTTGGCCATATTTTGTTGTATCCTGTCAGGCTGAGCAAAAAAATGGCCAAGGGCATCAAGCAATTCAGTGGTAAGTACCGAATTTTGCGACAAATGCACAGAAATGCTTAGAATTTGCTTGTAATGTCGATTCTGTGATTATTTCGTCAAATTGGAGCCTTTCACCGAGATTTCTTGGAGCCTTTGGACATTTTCTGTTGTAACCTATCAGGCTGAGCACGGAAATGACAAAGACAATCAACAGAGAGGCTGGCAAGTACCGGATTTGGCGACAAAACCCCGTTTTTGGCTCAGTTTCCATACAAAACGTCGAAATTTGGGCCAAATGTGGCCAAATTGGAGGCTTTCACCGACTCCTCTTGGATCCCTTGGCCATATTTTGTTGTATCCTGTCAGGCTGAGCAAAAAAATGGCCAAGGGCATCAAGCAATTCAGTGGTAAGTACCGAATTTTGCGACAAATGCACAGAAATGCTTAGAATTTGCTTGTAATGTCGATTCTGTGATTATTTCGTCAAATTGGAGCCTTTCACCGAGATTTCTTGGAGCCTTTGGACATTTTCTGTTGTAACCTATCAGGCTGAGCACGGAAATGACAAAGACAATCAACAGAGAGGCTGGCAAGTACCGGATTTGGCGACAAAACCCCGTTTTTGGCTCAGTTTCCATACAAAACGTCGAAATTTGGGCCAAATGTGGCCAAATTGGAGGCTTTCACCGACTCCTCTTGGATCCCTTGGCCATATTTTGTTGTATCCTGTCAGGCTGAGCAAAAAAATGGCCAAGGGCATCAAGCAATTCAGTGGTAAGTACCGAATTTTGCGACAAATGCACAGAAATGCTTAGAATTTGCTTGTAATGTCGATTCTGTGATTATTTCGTCAAATTGGAGCCTTTCACCGAGATTTCTTGGAGCCTTTGGACATTTTCTGTTGTAACCTATCAGGCTGAGCACGGAAATGACAAAGACAATCAACAGAGAGGCTGGCAAGTACCGGATTTGGCGACAAAACCCCGTTTTTGGCTCAGTTTCCATACAAAACGTCGAAATTTGGGCCAAATGTGGCCAAATTGGAGGCTTTCACCGACTCCTCTTGGATCCCTTGGCCATATTTTGTTGTATCCTGTCAGGCTGAGCAAAAAAATGGCCAAGGGCATCAAGCAATTCAGTGGTAAGTACCGAATTTTGCGACAAATGCACAGAAATGCTTAGAATTTGCTTGTAATGTCGATTCTGTGATTATTTCGTCAAATTGGAGCCTTTCACCGAGATTTCTTGGAGCCTTTGGACATTTTCTGTTGTAACCTATCAGGCTGAGCACGGAAATGACAAAGACAATCAACAGAGAGGCTGGCAAGTACCGGATTTGGCGACAAAACCCCGTTTTTGGCTCAGTTTCCATACAAAACGTCGAAATTTGGGCCAAATGTGGCCAAATTGGAGGCTTTCACCGACTCCTCTTGGATCCCTTGGCCATATTTTGTTGTATCCTGTCAGGCTGAGCAAAAAAATGGCCAAGGGCATCAAGCAATTCAGTGGTAAGTACCGAATTTTGCGACAAATGCACAGAAATGCTTAGAATTTGCTTGTAATGTCGATTCTGTGATTATTTCGTCAAATTGGAGCCTTTCACCGAGATTTCTTGGAGCCTTTGGACATTTTCTGTTGTAACCTATCAGGCTGAGCACGAAAATGACAAAGACAATCAACAGAGAGGCTGGCAAGTACCGGATTTGGCGACAAAACCCCGTTTTTGGCTCAGTTTCCATACAAAACGTCGAAATTTGGGCCAAATGTGGCCAAATTGGAGGCTTTCACCGACTCCTCTTGGATCCCTTGGCCATATTTTGTTGTATCCTGTCAGGCTGAGCAAAAAAATGGCCAAGGGCATCAAGCAATTCAGTGGTAAGTACCGAATTTTGCGACAAATGCACAGAAATGCTTAGAATTTGCTTGTAATGTCGATTCTGTGATTATTTCGTCAAATTGGAGCCTTTCACCGAGATTTCTTGGAGCCTTTGGACATTTTCTGTTGTAACCTATCAGGCTGAGCACGGAAATGACAAAGACAATCAACAGAGAGGCTGGCAAGTACCGGATTTGGCGACAAAACCCCGTTTTTGGCTCAGTTTCCATACAAAACGTCGAAATTTGGGCCAAATGTGGCCAAATTGGAGGCTTTCACCGACTCCTCTTGGATCCCTTGGCCATATTTTGTTGTATCCTGTCAGGCTGAGCAAAAAAATGGCCAAGGGCATCAAGCAATTCAGTGGTAAGTACCGAATTTTGCGACAAATGCACAGAAATGCTTAGAATTTGCTTGTAATGTCGATTCTGTGATTATTTCGTCAAATTGGAGCCTTTCACCGAGATTTCTTGGAGCCTTTGGACATTTTCTGTTGTAACCTATCAGGCTGAGCACGGAAATGACAAAGACAATCAACAGAGAGGCTGGCAAGTACCGGATTTGGCGACAAAACCCCGTTTTTGGCTCAGTTTCCATACAAAACGTCGAAATTTGGGCCAAATGTGGCCAAATTGGAGGCTTTCACCGACTCCTCTTGGATCCCTTGGCCATATTTTGTTGTATCCTGTCAGGCTGAGCAAAAAAATGGCCAAGGGCATCAAGCAATTCAGTGGTAAGTACCGAATTTTGCGACAAATGCACAGAAATGCTTAGAATTTGCTTGTAATGTCGATTCTGTGATTATTTCGTCAAATTGGAGCCTTTCACCGAGATTTCTTGGAGCCTTTGGACATTTTCTGTTGTAACCTATCAGGCTGAGCACGGAAATGACAAAGACAATCAACAGAGAGGCTGGCAAGTACCGGATTTGGCGACAAAACCCCGTTTTTGGCTCAGTTTCCATACAAAACGTCGAAATTTGGGCCAAATGTGGCCAAATTGGAGGCTTTCACCGACTCCTCTTGGATCCCTTGGCCATATTTTGTTGTATCCTGTCAGGCTGAGCAAAAAAATGGCCAAGGGCATCAAGCAATTCAGTGGTAAGTACCGAATTTTGCGACAAATGCACAGAAATGCTTAGAATTTGCTTGTAATGTCGATTCTGTGATTATTTCGTCAAATTGGAGCCTTTCACCGAGATTTCTTGGAGCCTTTGGACATTTTCTGTTGTAACCTATCAGGCTGAGCACGGAAATGACAAAGACAATCAACAGAGAGGCTGGCAAGTACCGGATTTGGCGACAAAACCCCGTTTTTGGCTCAGTTTCCATACAAAACGTCGAAATTTGGGCCAAATGTGGCCAAATTGGAGGCTTTCACCGACTCCTCTTGGATCCCTTGGCCATATTTTGTTGTATCCTGTCAGGCTGAGCAAAAAAATGGCCAAGGGCATCAAGCAATTCAGTGGTAAGTACCGAATTTTGCGACAAATGCACAGAAATGCTTAGAATTTGCTTGTAATGTCGATTCTGTGATTATTTCGTCAAATTGGAGCCTTTCACCGAGATTTCTTGGAGCCTTTGGACATTTTCTGTTGTAACCTATCAGGCTGAGCACGAAAATGACAAAGACAATCAACAGAGAGGCTGGCAAGTACCGGATTTGGCGACAAAACCCCGTTTTTGGCTCAGTTTCCATACAAAACGTCGAAATTTGGGCCAAATGTGGCCAAATTGGAGGCTTTCACCAACTCCTCTTGGATCCCTTGGCCATATTTTGTTGTATCCTGTCAGGCTGAGCAAAAAAATGGCCAAGGGCATCAAGCAATTCAGTGGTAAGTACCGAATTTTGCGACAAATGCACAGAAATGCTTAGAATTTGCTTGTAATGTCGATTCTGTGATTATTTCGTCAAATTGGAGCCTTTCACCGAGATTTCTTGGAGCCTTTGGACATTTTCTGTTGTAACCTATCAGGCTGAGCACGAAAATGACAAAGACAATCAACAGAGAGGCTGGCAAGTACCGGATTTGGCGACAAAACCCCGTTTTTGGCTCAGTTTCCATACAAAACGTCGAAATTTGGGCCAAATGTGGCCAAATTGGAGGCTTTCACCGACTCCTCTTGGATCCCTTGGCCATATTTTATTGTATCCTGTCAGGCTGAGCAAAAAAATGGCCAAGGGCATCAAGCAATTCAGTGGTAAGTACCGAATTTTGCGACAAATGCACAGAAATGCTTAGAATTTGCTTGTAATGTCGATTCTGTGATTATTTCGTCAAATTGGAGCCTTTCACCGAGATTTCTTGGAGCCTTTGGACATTTTCTGTTGTAACCTATCAGGCTGAGCACGAAAATGACAAAGACAATCAACAGAGAGGCTGGCAAGTACCGGATTTGGCGACAAAACCCCGTTTTTGGCTCAGTTTCCATACAAAACGTCGAAATTTGGGCCAAATGTGGCCAAATTGGAGGCTTTCACCGACTCCTCTTGGATCCCTTGGCCATATTTTGTTGTATCCTGTCAGGCTGAGCAAAAAAATGGCCAAGGGCATCAAGCAATTCAGTGGTAAGTACCGAATTTTGCGACAAATGCACAGAAATGCTTAGAATTTGCTTGTAATGTCGATTCTGTGATTATTTCGTCAAATTGGAGCCTTTCACCGAGATTTCTTGGAGCCTTTGGACATTTTCTGTTGTAACCTATCAGGCTGAGCACGGAAATGACAAAGACAATCAACAGAGAGGCTGGCAAGTACCGGATTTGGCGACAAAACCCCGTTTTTGGCTCAGTTTCCATACAAAAACGTCGAAATTTGGGCCAAATGTGGCCAAATTGGAGGCTTTCACCGACTCCTATTGGATCCCTTGGCCATATTTTGTTGTATCCTGTCAGGCTGAGCAAAAAAATGGCCAAGGGCATCAAGCAATTCAGTGGTAAGTACCGAATTTTGCGACAAATGCACAGAAATGCTTAGAATTTGCTTGTAATGTCGATTCTGTGATTATTTCGTCAAATTGGAGCCTTTCACCGAGATTTCTTGGAGCCTTTGGACATTTCTGTTGTAACCTATCAGGCTGAGCACGAAAATGACAAAGACAATCAACAGAGAGGCTGGCAAGTACCGGATTTGGCGACAAAACCCCGTTTTTGGCTCAGTTTCCATACAAAACGTCGAAATTTGGGCCAAATGTGGCCGAATTGGAGGCTTTCACCGACTCCTCTTGGATCCCTTGGCCATATTTTGTTGTATCCTGTCAGGCTGAGCAAAAAAATGGCCAAGGGCATCAAGCAATTCAGTGGTAAGTACCGAATTTTGCGACAAATGCACAGAAATGCTTAGAATTTGCTTGTAATGTCGATTCTGTGATTATTTCGTCAAATTGGAGCCTTTCACCGAGATTTCTTGGAGCCTTTGGACATTTTCTGTTGTAACCTATCAGGCTGAGCACGAAAATGACAAAGACAATCAACAGAGAGGCTGGCAAGTACCGGATTTGGCGACAAAACCCCGTTTTTGGCTCAGTTTCCATACAAAACGTCGAAATTTGGGCCAAAATGTGGCCGAATTGGAGGCTTTCACCGACTCCTCTTGGATCCCTTGGCCATATTTTGTTGTATCCTGTCAGGCTGAGCAAAAAAATGGCCAAGGGCATCAAGCAATTCAGTGGTAAGTACCGAATTTTGCGACAAATGCACAGAAATGCTTAGAATTTGCTTGTAATGTCGATTCTGTGATTATTTCGTCAAATTGGAGCCTTTCACCGAGATTTCTTGGAGCCTTTGGACATTTTCTGTTGTAACCTATCAGGCTGAGCACGAAAATGACAAAGACAATCAACAGAGAGGCTGGCAAGTACCGGATTTGGCGACAAAACCCCGTTTTTGGCTCAGTTTCCATACAAAACGTCGAAATTTGGGCCAAATGTGGCCAAATTGGAGGCTTTCACCGACTCCTCTTGGATCCCTTGGCCATATTTTGTTGTATCCTGTCAGGCTGAGCAAAAAAATGGCCAAGGGCATCAAGCAATTCAGTGGTAAGTACCGAATTTGCGACAAATGCACAGAAATGCTTAGAATTTGCTTGTAATGTCGATTCTGTGATTATTTCGTCAAATTGGAGCCTTTCACCGAGATTTCTTGGAGCCTTTGGACATTTTCTGTTGTAACCTATCAGGCTGAGCACGAAAATGACAAAGACAATCAACAGAGAGGCTGGCAAGTACCGGATTTGGCGACAAAACCCCGTTTTTGGCTCAGTTTCCATACAAAACGTCGAAATTTGGGCCAAATGTGGCCAAATTGGAGGCTTTCACCGACTCCTCTTGGATCCCTTGGCCATATTTTGTTGTATCCTGTCAGGCTGAGCAAAAAAATGGCCAAGGGCATCAAGCAATTCAGTGGTAAGTACCGAATTTTGCGACAAATGCACAGAAATGCTTAGAATTTGCTTGTAATGTCGATTCTGTGATTATTTCGTCAAATTGGAGCCTTTCACCGAGATTTCTTGGAGCCTTTGGACATTTTCTGTTGTAACCTATCAGGCTGAGCACGGAAATGACAAAGACAATCAACAGAGAGGCTGGCAAGTACCGGATTTGGCGACAAAACCCCGTTTTTGGCTCAGTTTCCATACAAAACGTCGAAATTTGGGCCAAATGTGGCCAAATTGGAGGCTTTCACCGACTCCTCTTGGATCCCTTGGCCATATTTTGTTGTATCCTGTCAGGCTGAGCAAAAAAATGGCCAAGGGCATCAAGCAATTCAGTGGTAAGTACCGAATTTTGCGACAAATGCACAGAAATGCTTAGAATTTGCTTGTAATGTCGATTCTGTGATTATTTCGTCAAATTGGAGCCTTTCACCGAGATTTCTTGGAGCCTTTGGACATTTTCTGTTGTAACCTATCAGGCTGAGCACGGAAATGACAAAGACAATCAACAGAGAGGCTGGCAAGTACCGGATTTGGCGACAAAACCCCGTTTTTGGCTCAGTTTCCATACAAAACGTCGAAATTTGGGCCAAATGTGGCCGAATTGGAGGCTTTCACCGACTCCTCTTGGATCCCTTGGCCATATTTTGTTGTATCCTGTCAGGGCTGAGCAAAAAAATGGCCAAGGGCATCAAGCAATTCAGTGGTAAGTACCGAATTTTGCGACAAATGCACAGAAATGCTTAGAATTTGCTTGTAATGTCGATTCTGTGATTATTTCGTCAAATTGGAGCCTTTCACCGAGATTTCTTGGAGCCTTTGGACATTTCTGTTGTAACCTATCAGGCTGAGCACGAAAATGACAAAGACAATCAACAGAGAGGCTGGCAAGTACCGGATTTGGCGACAAAACCCCGTTTTTGGCTCAGTTTCCATACAAAACGTCGAAATTTGGGCCAAATGTGGCCGAATTGGAGGCTTTCACCGACTCCTCTTGGATCCCTTGGCCATATTTTGTTGTATCCTTTCAGGCTGAGCAAAAAAATGGCCAAGGGCATCAAGCAATTCAGTGGTAAGTACCGAATTTTGCGACAAATGCACAGAAATGCTTAGAATTTGCTTGTAATGTCGATTCTGTGATTATTTCGTCAAATTGGAGCCTTTCACCGAGATTTCTTGGAGCCTTTGGACATTTTCTGTTGTAACCTATCAGGCTGAGCACGAAAATGACAAAGACAATCAACAGAGAGGCTGGCAAGTACCGGATTTGGCGACAAAACCCCGTTTTTGGCTCAGTTTCCATACAAAACGTCGAAATTTGGGCCAAATGTGGCCAAATTGGAGGCTTTCACCGACTCCTCTTGGATCCCTTGGCCATATTTTGTTGTATCCTGTCAGGCTGAGCAAAAAAATGGCCAAGGGCATCAAGCAATTCAGTGGTAAGTACCGAATTTTGCGACAAATGCACAGAAATGCTTAGAATTTGCTTGTAATGTCGATTCTGTGATTATTTCGTCAAATTGGAGCCTTTCACCGAGATTTCTTGGAGCCTTTGGACATTTTCTGTTGTAACCTATCAGGCTGAGCACGGAAATGACAAAGACAATCAACAGAGAGGCTGGCAAGTACCGGATTTGGCGACAAAACCCCGTTTTTGGCTCAGTTTCCATACAAAACGTCGAAATTTGGGCCAAATGTGGCCAAATTGGAGGCTTTCACCGACTCCTCTTGGATCCCTTGGCCATATTTTGTTGTATCCTGTCAGGCTGAGCAAAAAAATGGCCAAGGGCATCAAGCAATTCAGTGGTAAGTACCGAATTTTGCGACAAATGCACAGAAATGCTTAGAATTTGCTTGTAATGTCGATTCTGTGATTATTTCGTCAAATTGGAGCCTTTCACCGAGATTTCTTGGAGCCTTTGGACATTTTCTGTTGTAACCTATCAGGCTGAGCACGGAAATGACAAAGACAATCAACAGAGAGGCTGGCAAGTACCGGATTTGGCGACAAAACCCCGTTTTTGGCTCAGTTTCCATACAAAACGTCGAAATTTGGGCCAAATGTGGCCAAATTGGAGGCTTTCACCGACTCCTCTTGGATCCCTTGGCCATATTTTGTTGTATCCTGTCAGGCTGAGCAAAAAAATGGCCAAGGGCATCAAGCAATTCAGTGGTAAGTACCGAATTTTGCGACAAATGCACAGAAATGCTTAGAATTTGCTTGTAATGTCGATTCTGTGATTATTTCGTCAAATTGGAGCCTTTCACCGAGATTTCTTGGAGCCTTTGGACATTTTCTGTTGTAACCTATCAGGCTGAGCACGGAAATGACAAAGACAATCAACAGAGAGGCTGGCAAGTACCGGATTTGGCGACAAAACCCCGTTTTTGGCTCAGTTTCCATACAAAACGTCGAAATTTGGGCCAAATGTGGCCAAATTGGAGGCTTTCACCGACTCCTCTTGGATCCCTTGGCCATATTTTGTTGTATCCTGTCAGGCTGAGCAAAAAAATGGCCAAGGGCATCAAGCAATTCAGTGGTAAGTACCGAATTTTGCGACAAATGCACAGAAATGCTTAGAATTTGCTTGTAATGTCGATTCTGTGATTATTTCGTCAAATTGGAGCCTTTCACCGAGATTTCTTGGAGCCTTTGGACATTTTCTGTTGTAACCTATCAGGCTGAGCACGAAAATGACAAAGACAATCAACAGAGAGGCTGGCAAGTACCGGATTTGGCGACAAAACCCCGTTTTTGGCTCAGTTTCAATACAAAACGTCGAAATTTGGGCCAAATGTGGCCAAATTGGAGGCTTTCACCGACTCCTCTTGGATCCCTTGGCCATATTTTGTTGTATCCTGTCAGGCTGAGCAAAAAAATGGCCAAGGGCATCAAGCAATTCAGTGGTAAGTACCGAATTTTGCGACAAATGCACAGAAATGCTTAGAATTTGCTTGTAATGTCGATTCTGTGATTATTTCGTCAAATTGGAGCCTTTCACCGAGATTTCTTGGAGCCTTTGGACATTTTCTGTTGTAACCTATCAGGCTGAGCACGAAAATGACAAAGACAATCAACAGAGAGGCTGGCAAGTACCGGATTTGGCGACAAAACCCCGTTTTTGGCTCAGTTTCAATACAAAACGTCGAAATTTGGGCCAAATGTGGCCAAATTGGAGGCTTTCACCGACTCCTCTTGGATCCCTTGGCCATATTTTGTTGTATCCTGTCAGGCTGAGCAAAAAAATGGCCAAGGGCATCAAGCAATTCAGTGGTAAGTACCGAATTTTGCGACAAATGCACAGAAATGCTTAGAATTTGCTTGTAATGTCGATTCTGTGATTATTTCGTCAAATTGGAGCCTTTCACCGAGATTTCTTGGAGCCTTTGCACATTTTCTGTTGTAACCTATCAGGCTGAGCACGGAAATGACAAAGACAATCAACAGAGAGGCTGGCAAGTACCGGATTTGGCGACAAAACCCCGTTTTTGGCTCAGTTTCCATACAAAACGTCGAAATTTGGGCCAAATGTGGCCAAATTGGAGGCTTTCACCGACTCCTCTTGGATCCCTTGGCCATATTTTGTTGTATCCTGTCAGGCTGAGCAAAAAAATGGCCAAGGGCATCAAGCAATTCAGTGGTAAGTACCGAATTTTGCGACAAATGCACAGAAATGCTTAGAATTTGCTTGTAATGTCGATTCTGTGATTATTTCGTCAAATTGGAGCCTTTCACCGAGATTTCTTGGAGCCTTTGGACATTTTCTGTTGTAACCTATCAGGCTGAGCACGAAAATGACAAAGACAATCAACAGAGAGGCTGGCAAGTACCGGATTTGGCGACAAAACCCCGTTTTTGGCTCAGTTTCCATACAAAACGTCGAAATTTGGGCCAAATGTGGCCAAATTGGAGGCTTTCACCGACTCCTCTTGGATCCCTTGGCCATATTTTGTTGTATCCTGTCAGGCTGAGCAAAAAAATGGCCAAGGGCATCAAGCAATTCAGTGGTAAGTACCGAATTTTGCGACAAATGCACAGAAATGCTTAGAATTTGCTTGTAATGTCGATTCTGTGATTATTTCGTCAAATTGGAGCCTTTCACCGAGATTTCTTGGAGCCTTTGGACATTTTCTGTTGTAACCTATCAGGCTGAGCACGAAAATGACAAAGACAATCAACAGAGAGGCTGGCAAGTACCGGATTTGGCGACAAAACCCCGTTTTTGGCTCAGTTTCCATACAAAACGTCGAAATTTGGGCCAAATGTGGCCGAATTGGAGGCTTTCACCGACTCCTCTTGGATCCCTTGGCCATATTTTGTTGTATCCTGTCAGGCTGAGCAAAAAAATGGCCAAGGGCATCAAGCAATTCAGTGGTAAGTACCGAATTTTGCGACAAATGCACAGAAATGCTTAGAATTTGCTTGTAATGTCGATTCTGTGATTATTTCGTCAAATTGGAGCCTTTCACCGAGATTTCTTGGAGCCTTTGGACATTTTCTGTTGTAACCTATCAGGCTGAGCACGAAAATGACAAAGACAATCAACAGAGAGGCTGGCAAGTACCGGATTTGGCGACAAAACCCCGTTTTTGGCTCAGTTTCCATACAAAACGTCGAAATTTGGGCCAAATGTGGCCGAATTGGAGGCTTTCACCGACTCCTCTTGGATCCCTTGGCCATATTTTGTTGTATCCTGTCAGGCTGAGCAAAAAAATGGCCAAGGGCATCAAGCAATTCAGTGGTAAGTACCGAATTTTGCGACAAATGCACAGAAATGCTTAGAATTTGCTTGTAATGTCGATTCTGTGATTATTTCGTCAAATTGGAGCCTTTCACCGAGATTTCTTGGAGCCTTTGGACATTTTCTGTTGTAACCTATCAGGCTGAGCACGAAAATGACAAAGACAATCAACAGAGAGGCTGGCAAGTACCGGATTTGGCAACAAAACCCCGTTTTTGGCTCAGTTTCCATACAAAACGTCGAAATTTGGGCCAAATGTGGCCAAATTGGAGGCTTTCACCGACTCCTCTTGGATCCCTTGGCCATATTTTGTTGTATCCTGTCAGGCTGAGCAAAAAAATGGCCAAGGGCATCAAGCAATTCAGTGGTAAGTACCGAATTTTGCGACAAATGCACAGAAATGCTTAGAATTTGCTTGTAATGTCGATTCTGTGATTATTTCGTCAAATTGGAGCCTTTCACCGAGATTTCTTGGAGCCTTTGGACATTTTCTGTTGTAACCTATCAGGCTGAGCACGGAAATGACAAAGACAATCAACAGAGAGGCTGGCAAGTACCGGATTTGGCGACAAAACCCCGTTTTTGGCTCAGTTTCCATACAAAACGTCGAAATTTGGGCCAAATGTGGCCAAATTGGAGGCTTTCACCGACTCCTCTTGGATCCCTTGGCCATATTTTGTTGTATCCTGTCAGGCTGAGCAAAAAAATGGCCAAGGGCATCAAGCAATTCAGTGGTAAGTACCGAATTTTGCGACAAATGCACAGAAATGCTTAGAATTTGCTTGTAATGTCGATTCTGTGATTATTTCGTCAAATTGGAGCCTTTCACCGAGATTTCTTGGAGCCTTTGGACATTTTCTGTTGTAACCTATCAGGCTGAGCACGAAAATGACAAAGACAATCAACAGAGAGGCTGGCAAGTACCGGATTTGGCGACAAAACCCCGTTTTTGGCTCAGTTTCCATACAAAACGTCGAAATTTGGGCCAAATGTGGCCAAATTGGAGGCTTTCACCGACTCCTCTTGGATCCCTTGGCCATATTTTGTTGTATCCTGTCAGGCTGAGCAAAAAAATGGCCAAGGGCATCAAGCAATTCAGTGGTAAGTACCGAATTTTGCGACAAATGCACAGAAATGCTTAGAATTTGCTTGTAATGTCGATTCTGTGATTATTTCGTCAAATTGGAGCCTTTCACCGAGATTTCTTGGAGCCTTTGGACATTTTCTGTTGTAACCTATCAGGCTGAGCACGGAAATGACAAAGACAATCAACAGAGAGGCTGGCAAGTACCGGATTTGGCGACAAAACCCCGTTTTTGGCTCAGTTTCCATACAAAACGTCGAAATTTGGGCCAAATGTGGCCAAATTGGAGGCTTTCACCGACTCCTCTTGGATCCCTTGGCCATATTTTGTTGTATCCTGTCAAAAAATTCGTCGTGCAACTGGAATTTTTTGTGCAGGCCTATTTTTTTACGGTTGTAGACAATTATTTGTTTAGATTTGTTTTAAAAGAGAAAATGCAATGTTGTTTATGACATGTTGTGAATTGCTGTTGCATGATGTAATGCAAACGAACTTGGATAATTTTAGCGTGGAGTTTTAGAATTCGTTTAAAGCAAGTGATATACATATATTTTTAATTTCAGATGAAGTTTTTATATCGTGCCAAAAAAACTGTTGTGTGTATGCCTGTCACAATAATTATCAAAATGAACAAAATAGATGTATCGAGTGAAGCTAGTAAAGTGTATCAGTGCATCATATTTTAAATTACAATGTTGAGCGTGAAAAACGGATAAAAGCCATTCCAATCTCTAATTCAGTTGTTAACAATAGCACTGTTATCTGTGAGTTACACTGGCCTCCAAAATTTGAAACAGTTACAGTATACGGAGGAAAAAATCGACCAAAAAAAGCTCCATTTCCTTGGCTGGGAGTACCCTTATCTTAGATTCCAACTGCTGGTCCAACTCAAAGAACTAACATAATATCTTTAAGTGGCATTAGAAATACATAGTATGATGAGTGTATGAAAATCTTCACTTTGAGACATTTCATAATGGAGTTAAGCGTAATGTTTCTATTTTAACAATCAATCTAATGATAACTGTTGAAACCTGGTCAAAGTTTGATAAGATACATGACTTTTATGTTCCTTGAAAATGGACAATAAAAAAAAAAAGAGGTAATTTTGCAACATATTTTGGTTATTGGACAAAAAATAATTGGAGATAAAATTTAAAATTCAGACATAGTTATGTGCTTATTTGGCATATTTTTCATCATCAAGAGATATAAGGCCGAGATCCACAAGATTCTGACATTTTCTTAGTATCTTCATTATTGTTATATCTTAAAGTTCTTTTTATTTTTGTTATTTGTTACTTACTATTTCTAATATTTTTATCAAGTTTTAAATTTTCTGTTTTTGATATTTTTACTTGTTCTTCTGTATTATTTTCATCATCTGTTTCAGTATTTAAAATTTCATTTATTATTAGATTTTTTTTTTTTTTTTTCCTTCTTCAAATATACAGTTACTATGCTTTTTTTTGTTGTTACAGGGCTTTTGTTGCTGTTGTTCTTAGTTAAGGTTTCTATTTCACTTTGATATATTTTTAATTATTGTTGTTGTTTATTATCTTTGTTATACTTTTAAATTAACATGGTTATAATATCAATTTTCTTTATCCTTTTTATCTTATCATTTTTGTAACTGTAAATTTGTAAATTATTTTTGTAATTGTAAAAATAATCACTTACCATTTTTGTAATTGATTATTACTTTTATGGTTATTGCTTTTGTTAAACTTTTAAAATTGTTTGTGTTTTAGAATGCTTTTTTATTATTCAATGTTGTAATTATTGATTATCTTTAAATATAGTTGTTTTTGCTTTGTTTTGTTTGTTTCTTTTTGTTTTTGTTTGGATTAGGGTGGATTAAATTTCCATCAGCTAATTCTTGCCAATTTCTTTGTTCTAACTTTTCAAATAGTTAAAGATCATGTTTGCAGAAAAACTTTAAGTAATTATGATGAAATCAGACTATTATTTAATGGATATGGTTGAACATAATTGTATAATACTGTGCAATATTTTTTAAAAAAATTTATGTACCACTGTTGCAACATCATCTGGCAAAGAATCTGCATTAAATGATCTAGTTGTAAATATATTTTATAGTTTAAAAAAAGTTTCATTTCGTTGTGTTGTTGTTTTCTGATTTTTTTCTTATTTTGAAATAAAATTTAAATGGAATTATTTGTTTGGTTTAGTAACATTTTCTCATCATTATAAGAAAATAACAATTATGTGTTTCAGACTGTAAAGCAGGTGAAATGATAATTATAGGTAATATAACTAACAGGTGAAATTATAATTTTGTAAACATACGATGCTTTGAATTAAAAAATATTTCAGTGAGTTTTATTTATGTTGTTCATTAATTTAGGTTAATATTTTTGTTTATCTCATATAAAAAAAATTACTACTGCTCATCCTTATCCCCTTCCTCTCCCTCCCCTCCCCCTGCCCCTCCTTTCCTCTTTGCTATATAAAAGATCCCAAAGGCTAAGTTTACTTCAAATTTATAGACGCTAAATCAAAAACATTCTCACGAGTGAATATACAAGATTAATTTCACTTTCAATCGCCCCTAAGAACTTTTGCGCTGTGATTAAGTTGTATTCTTTGGTTCCAACTAATTATTCTCTATTTATAATACAAAATCAACAGCAATGATATCCATTTCATTATTACATAAAGAGTTGTTTGCTAAACCTACCTAATGCTTATGCAAACGAAAAATGTCGTAGGTTAAAAAAATATAAAACTAATGAGAAGATAAAACAGAAAAGATATACAAAATAAATGAACTTATAAATAAAGAAAAAAAACCATACCCAAGTATAGCATCATTTAAAGCAATTAAGCTCATATCATTCTCAGAGCCAAAAACAAGATATCTTAAAAACGTATACAAAACGCAAATTAAAAACCAGTCTTAACGGAGACCAAATGGAGACCTCTATAAGAAGACTAAAATGCGCTTGTGCCGGCAGGGAAGCATTTCTGTGCATTTGTCGCAAAATTCGGTACTTACCACTGAATTGCTTGATGCCCTTGGCCATTTTTTTGCTCAGCCTGACAGGATACAACAAAATATGGCCAAGGGATCCAAGAGGAGTTGGTGAAAGACTCCAATTTGGCCACATTTGGCCCAAATTTTGACGTTTTGTATGGAAACTGAGCCAAAAACGGGGTTTTGTCGCCAAATCCGGTACTTGCCAGCCTCTCTGTTGATTGTCTTTGTCATTTCCGTGCTCAGCCTGATAGGTTACAACAGAAAATGTCCAAAGGCTCCAAGAAATCTCGGTGAAAGGCTCCAATTTGACGAAATAATCACAGAATCGACATTACAAGCAAATTCTAAGCATTTCTGTGCATTTGTCGCAAAATTCGGTACTTACCACTGAATTGCTTGATGCCCTTGGCCATTTTTTTGCTCAGCCTGACAGGATACAACAAAATATGGCCAAGGGATCCAAGAGGAGTCGGTGAAAGCCTCCAATTTGGCCACATTTGGCCCAAATTTCGACGTTTTGTATGGAAACTGAGCCAAAAACGGGGTTTTGTCGCCAAATCCGGTACTTGCCAGCCTCTCTGTTGATTGTCTTTGTCATTTTCGTGCTCAGCCTGATAGGTTACAACAGAAAATGTCCAAAGGCTCCAAGAAATCTCGGTGAAAGGCTCCAATTTGACGAAATAATCACAGAATCGACATTACAAGCAAATTCTAAGCATTTCTGTGCATTTGTCGCAAAATTCGGTACTTACCACTGAATTGCTTGATGCCCTTGGCCATTTTTTTGCTCAGCCTGACAGGATACAACAAAATATGGCCAAGGGATCCAAGAGGAGTCGGTGAAAGCCTCCAATTTGGCCACATTTGGCCCAAATTTCGACGTTTTGTATGGAAACTGAGCCAAAAACGGGGTTTTGTCGCCAAATCCGGTACTTGCCAGCCTCTCTGTTGATTGTCTTTGTCATTTTCGTGCTCAGCCTGATAGGTTACAACAGAAAATGTCCAAAGGCTCCAAGAAATCTCGGTGAAAGGCTCCAATTTGACGAAATAATCACAGAATCGACATTACAAGCAAATTCTAAGCATTTCTGTGCATTTGTCGCAAAATTCGGTACTTACCACTGAATTGCTTGATGCCCTTGGCCATTTTTTTGCTCAGCCTGACAGGATACAACAAAATATGGCCAAGGGATCCAAGAGGAGTCGGTGAAAGCCTCCAATTTGGCCACATTTGGCCCAAATTTCGACGTTTTGTATGGAAACTGAGCCAAAAACGGGGTTTTGTCGCCAAATCCGGTACTTGCCAGCCTCTCTGTTGATTGTCTTTGTCATTTTCGTGCTCAGCCTGATAGGTTACAACAGAAAATGTCCAAAGGCTCCAAGAAATCTCGGTGAAAGGCTCCAATTTGACGAAATAATCACAGAATCGACATTACAAGCAAATTCTAAGCATTTCTGTGCATTTGTCGCAAAATTCGGTACTTACCACTGAATTGCTTGATGCCCTTGGCCATTTTTTTGCTCAGCCTGACAGGATACAACAAAATATGGCCAAGGGATCCAAGAGGAGTCGGTGAAAGCCTCCAATTTGGCCACATTTGGCCCAAATTTCGACGTTTTGTATGGAAACTGAGCCAAAAACGGGGTTTTGTCGCCAAATCCGGTACTTGCCAGCCTCTCTGTTGATTGTCTTTGTCATTTTCGTGCTCAGCCTGATAGGTTACAACAGAAAATGTCCAAAGGCTCCAAGAAATCTCGGTGAAAGGCTCCAATTTGACGAAATAATCACAGAATCGACATTACAAGCAAATTCTAAGCATTTCTGTGCATTTGTCGCAAAATTCGGTACTTACCACTGAATTGCTTGATGCCCTTGGCCATTTTTTTGCTCAGCCTGACAGGATACAACAAAATATGGCCAAGGGATCCAAGAGGAGTCGGTGAAAGCCTCCAATTTGGCCACATTTGGCCCAAATTTCGACGTTTTGTATGGAAACTGAGCCAAAAACGGGGTTTTGTCGCCAAATTAGGTACTTGCCAGCCTCTCTGTTGATTGTCTTTGTCATTTTCGTGCTCAGCCTGATAGGTTACAACAGAAAATGTCCAAAGGCTCCAAGAAATCTCGGTGAAAGGCTCCAATTTGACGAAATAATCACAGAATCGACATTACAAGCAAATTCTAAGCATTTCTGTGCATTTGTCGCAAAATTCGGTACTTACCACTGAATTGCTTGATGCCCTTGGCCATTTTTTTGCTCAGCCTGACAGGATACAACAAAATATGGCCAAGGGATCCAAGAGGAGTCGGTGAAAGCCTCCAATTTGGCCACATTTGGCCCAAATTTCGACGTTTTGTATGGAAACTGAGCCAAAAACGGGGTTTTGTCGCCAAATCCGGTACTTGCCAGCCTCTCTGTTGATTGTCTTTGTCATTTTCGTGCTCAGCCTGATAGGTTACAACAGAAAATGTCCAAAGGCTCCAAGAAATCTCGGTGAAAGGCTCCAATTTGACGAAATAATCACAGAATCGACATTACAAGCAAATTCTAAGCATTTCTGTGCATTTGTCGCAAAATTCGGTACTTACCACTGAATTGCTTGATGCCCTTGGCCATTTTTTTGCTCAGCCTGACAGGATACAACAAAATATGGCCAAGGGATCCAAGAGGAGTCGGTGAAAGCCTCCAATTTGGCCACATTTGGCCCAAATTTCGACGTTTTGTATGGAAACTGAGCCAAAAACGGGGTTTTGTCGCCAAATTAGGTACTTGCCAGCCTCTCTGTTGATTGTCTTTGTCATTTTCGTGCTCAGCCTGATAGGTTACAACAGAAAATGTCCAAAGGCTCCAAGAAATCTCGGTGAAAGGCTCCAATTTGACGAAATAATCACAGAATCGACATTACAAGCAAATTCTAAGCATTTCTGTGCATTTGTCGCAAAATTCGGTACTTACCACTGAATTGCTTGATGCCCTTGGCCATTTTTTTGCTCAGCCTGACAGGATACAACAAAATATGGCCAAGGGATCCAAGAGGAGTCGGTGAAAGCCTCCAATTTGGCCACATTTGGCCCAAATTTCGACGTTTTGTATGGAAACTGAGCCAAAAACGGGGTTTTGTCGCCAAATCCGGTACTTGCCAGCCTCTCTGTTGATTGTCTTTGTCATTTCCGTGCTCAGCCTGATAGGTTACAACAGAAAATGTCCAAAGGCTCCAAGAAATCTCGGTGAAAGGCTCCAATTTGACGAAATAATCACAGAATCGACATTACAAGCAAATTCTAAGCATTTCTGTGCATTTGTCGCAAAATTCGGTACTTACCACTGAATTGCTTGATGCCCTTGGCCATTTTTTTGCTCAGCCTGACAGGATACAACAAAATATGGCCAAGGGATCCAAGAGGAGTCGGTGAAAGCCTCCAATTTGGCCACATTTGGCCCAAATTTCGACGTTTTGTATGGAAACTGAGCCAAAAACGGGGTTTTGTCGCCAAATCCGGTACTTGCCAGCCTCTCTGTTGATTGTCTTTGTCATTTCCGTGCTCAGCCTGATAGGTTACAACAGAAAATGTCCAAAGGCTCCAAGAAATCTCGGTGAAAGGCTCCAATTTGACGAAATAATCACAGAATCGACATTACAAGCAAATTCTAAGCATTTCTGTGCATTTGTCGCAAAATTCGGTACTTACCACTGATTTGCTTGATGCCCTTGGCCATTTTTTTGCTCAGCCTGACAGGATACAACAAAATATGGCCAAGGGATCCAAGAGGAGTCGGTGAAAGCCTCCAATTTGGCCACATTTGGCCCAAATTTCGACGTTTTGTATGGAAACTGAGCCAAAAACGGGGTTTTGTCGCCAAATCCGGTACTTGCCAGCCTCTCTGTTGATTGTCTTTGTCATTTCCGTGCTCAGCCTGATAGGTTACAACAGAAAATGTCCAAAGGCTCCAAGAAATCTCGGTGAAAGGCTCCAATTTGACGAAATAATCACAGAATCGACATTACAAGCAAATTCTAAGCATTTCTGTGCATTTGTCGCAAAATTCGGTACTTACCACTGAATTGCTTGATGCCCTTGGCCATTTTTTTGCTCAGCCTGACAGGATACAACAAAATATGGCCAAGGGATCCAAGAGGAGTCGGTGAAAGCCTCCAATTTGGCCACATTTGGCCCAAATTTCGACGTTTTGTATGGAAACTGAGCCAAAAACGGGGTTTTGTCGCCAAATCCGGTACTTGCCAGCCTCTCTGTTGATTGTCTTGGTCATTTTCGTGCTCAGCCTGATAGGTTACAACAGAAAATGTCCAAAGGCTCCAAGAAATCTCGGTGAAAGGCTCCAATTTGACGAAATAATCACAGAATCGACATTACAAGCAAATTCTAAGCATTTCTGTGCATTTGTCGCAAAATTCGGTACTTACCACTGAATTGCTTGATGCCCTTGGCCATTTTTTTGCTCAGCCTGACAGGATACAACAAAATATGGCCAAGGGATCCAAGAGGAGTCGGTGAAAGCCTCCAATTTGGCCACATTTGGCCCAAATTTCGACGTTTTGTATGGAAACTGAGCCGAAAACGGGGTTTTGTCGCCAAATCCGGTACTTGCCAGCCTCTCTGTTGATTGTCTTTGTCATTTCCGTGCTCAGCCTGATAGGTTACAACAGAAAATGTCCAAAGGCTCCAAGAAATCTCGGTGAAAGGCTCCAATTTGACGAAATAATCACAGAATCGACATTACAAGCAAATTCTAAGCATTTCTGTGCATTTGTCGCAAAATTCGGTACTTACCACTGAATTGCTTGATGCCCTTGGCCATTTTTTTGCTCAGCCTGACAGGATACAACAAAATATGGCCAAGGGATCCAAGAGGAGTCGGTGAAAGCCTCCAATTTGGCCACATTTGGCCCAAATTTCGACGTTTTGTATGGAAACTGAGCCAAAAACGGGGTTTTGTCGCCAAATCCGGTACTTGCCAGCCTCTCTGTTGATTGTCTTTGTCATTTCCGTGCTCAGCCTGATAGGTTACAACAGAAAATGTCCAAAGGCTCCAAGAAATCTCGGTGAAAGGCTCCAATTTGACGAAATAATCACAGAATCGACATTACAAGCAAATTCTAAGCATTTCTGTGCATTTGTCGCAAAATTCGGTACTTACCACTGAATTGCTTGATGCCCTTGGCCATTTTTTTGCTCAGCCTGACAGGATACAACAAAATATGGCCAAGGGATCCAAGAGGAGTCGGTGAAAGCCTCCAATTTGGCCACATTTGGCCCAAATTTCGACGTTTTGTATGGAAACTGAGCCAAAAACGGGGTTTTGTCGCCAAATCCGGTACTTGCCAGCCTCTCTGTTGATTGTCTTTGTCATTTTCGTGCTCAGCCTGATAGGTTACAACAGAAAATGTCCAAAGGCTCCAAGAAATCTCGGTGAAAGGCTCCAATTTGACGAAATAATCACAGAATCGACATTACAAGCAAATTCTAAGCATTTCTGTGCATTTGTCGCAAAATTCGGTACTTACCACTGAATTGCTTGATGCCCTTGGCCATTTTTTTGCTCAGCCTGACAGGATACAACAAAATATGGCCAAGGGATCCAAGAGGAGTCGGTGAAAGCCTCCAATTTGGCCACATTTGGCCCAAATTTCGACGTTTTGTATGGAAACTGAGCCGAAAACGGGGTTTTGTCGCCAAATCCGGTACTTGCCAGCCTCTCTGTTGATTGTCTTTGTCATTTTCGTGCTCAGCCTGATAGGTTACAACAGAAAATGTCCAAAGGCTCCAAGAAATCTCGGTGAAAGGCTCCAATTTGACGAAATAATCACAGAATCGACATTACAAGCAAATTCTAAGCATTTCTGTGCATTTGTCGCAAAATTCGGTACTTACCACTGAATTGCTTGATGCCCTTGGCCATTTTTTTGCTCAGCCTGACAGGATACAACAAAATATGGCCAAGGGATCCAAGAGGAGTCGGTGAAAGCCTCCAATTTGGCCACATTTGGCCCAAATTTCGACGTTTTGTATGGAAACTGAGCCGAAAACGGGGTTTTGTCGCCAAATCCGGTACTTGCCAGCCTCTCTGTTGATTGTCTTTGTCATTTTCGTGCTCAGCCTGATAGGTTACAACAGAAAATGTCCAAAGGCTCCAAGAAATCTCGGTGAAAGGCTCCAATTTGACGAAATAATCACAGAATCGACATTACAAGCAAATTCTAAGCATTTCTGTGCATTTGTCGCAAAATTCGGTACTTACCACTGAATTGCTTGATGCCCTTGGCCATTTTTTTGCTCAGCCTGACAGGATACAACAAAATATGGCCAAGGGATCCAAGAGGAGTCGGTGAAAGCCTCCAATTTGGCCACATTTGGCCCAAATTTCGACGTTTTGTATGGAAACTGAGCCAAAAACGGGGTTTTGTCGCCAAATCCGGTACTTGCCAGCCTCTCTGTTGATTGTCTTTGTCATTTCCGTGCTCAGCCTGATAGGTTACAACAGAAAATGTCCAAAGGCTCCAAGAAATCTCGGTGAAAGGCTCCAATTTGACGAAATAATCACAGAATCGACATTACAAGCAAATTCTAAGCATTTCTGTGCATTTGTCGCAAAATTCGGTACTTACCACTGAATTGCTTGATGCCCTTGGCCATTTTTTTGCTCAGCCTGACAGGATACAACAAAATATGGCCAAGGGATCCAAGAGGAGTCGGTGAAAGCCTCCAATTTGGCCACATTTGGCCCAAATTTCGACGTTTTGTATGGAAACTGAGCCAAAAACGGGGTTTTGTCGCCAAATCCGGTACTTGCCAGCCTCTCTGTTGATTGTCTTTGTCATTTCCGTGCTCAGCCTGATAGGTTACAACAGAAAATGTCCAAAGGCTCCAAGAAATCTCGGTGAAAGGCTCCAATTTGACGAAATAATCACAGAATCGACATTACAAGCAAATTCTAAGCATTTCTGTGCATTTGTCGCAAAATTCGGTACTTACCACTGAATTGCTTGATGCCCTTGGCCATTTTTTTGCTCAGCCTGACAGGATACAACAAAATATGGCCAAGGGATCCAAGAGGAGTCGGTGAAAGCCTCCAATTTGGCCACATTTGGCCCAAATTTCGACGTTTTGTATGGAAACTGAGCCAAAAACGGGGTTTTGTCGCCAAATCCGGTACTTGCCAGCCTCTCTGTTGATTGTCTTTGTCATTTCCGTGCTCAGCCTGATAGGTTACAACAGAAAATGTCCAAAGGCTCCAAGAAATCTCGGTGAAAGGCTCCAATTTGACGAAATAATCACAGAATCGACATTACAAGCAAATTCTAAGCATTTCTGTGCATTTGTCGCAAAATTCGGTACTTACCACTGAATTGCTTGATGCCCTTGGCCATTTTTTTGCTCAGCCTGACAGGATACAACAAAATATGGCCAAGGGATCCAAGAGGAGTCGGTGAAAGCCTCCATTTTGGCCACATTTGGCCCAAATTTCGACGTTTTGTATGGAAACTGAGCCAAAAACGGGGTTTTGTCGCCAAATCCGGTACTTGCCAGCCTCTCTGTTGATTGTCTTTGTCATTTCCGTGCTCAGCCTGATAGGTTACAACAGAAAATGTCCAAAGGCTCCAAGAAATCTCGGTGAAAGGCTCCAATTTGACGAAATAATCACAGAATCGACATTACAAGCAAATTCTAAGCATTTCTGTGCATTTGTCGCAAAATTCGGTACTTACCACTGAATTGCTTGATGCCCTTGGCCATTTTTTTGCTCAGCCTGACAGGATACAACAAAATATGGCCAAGGGATCCAAGAGGAGTCGGTGAAAGCCTCCAATTTGGCCACATTTGGCCCAAATTTCGACGTTTTGTATGGAAACTGAGCCAAAAACGGGGTTTTGTCGCCAAATCCGGTACTTGCCAGCCTCTCTGTTGATTGTCTTTGTCATTTTCGTGCTCAGCCTGATAGGTTACAACAGAAAATGTCCAAAGGCTCCAAGAAATCTCGGTGAAAGGCTCCAATTTGACGAAATAATCACAGAATCGACATTACAAGCAAATTCTAAGCATTTCTGTGCATTTGTCGCAAAATTCGGTACTTACCACTGAATTGCTTGATGCCCTTGGCCATTTTTTTGCTCAGCCTGACAGGATACAACAAAATATGGCCAAGGGATCCAAGAGGAGTCGGTGAAAGCCTCCAATTTGGCCACATTTGGCCCAAATTTCGACGTTTTGTATGGAAACTGAGCCAAAAACGGGGTTTTGTCGCCAAATCCGGTACTTGCCAGCCTCTCTGTTGATTGTCTTTGTCATTTCCGTGCTCAGCCTGATAGGTTACAACAGAAAATGTCCAAAGGCTCCAAGAAATCTCGGTGAAAGGCTCCAATTTGACGAAATAATCACAGAATCGACATTACAAGCAAATTCTAAGCATTTCTGTGCATTTGTCGCAAAATTCGGTACTTACCACTGAATTGCTTGATGCCCTTGGCCATTTTTTTGCTCAGCCTGACAGGATACAACAAAATATGGCCAAGGGATCCAAGAGGAGTCGGTGAAAGCCTCCAATTTGGCCACATTTGGCCCAAATTTCGACGTTTTGTATGGAAACTGAGCCAAAAACGGGGTTTTGTCGCCAAATCCGGTACTTGCCAGCCTCTCTGTTGATTGTCTTTGTCATTTCCGTGCTCAGCCTGATAGGTTACAACAGAAAATGTCCAAAGGCTCCAAGAAATCTCGGTGAAAGGCTCCAATTTGACGAAATAATCACAGAATCGACATTACAAGCAAATTCTAAGCATTTCTGTGCATTTGTCGCAAAATTCGGTACTTACCACTGAATTGCTTGATGCCCTTGGCCATTTTTTTGCTCAGCCTGACAGGATACAACAAAATATGGCCAAGGGATCCAAGAGGAGTCGGTGAAAGCCTCCAATTTGGCCACATTTGGCCCAAATTTCGACGTTTTGTATGGAATAGAGCCAAAAACGGGGTTTTGTCGCCAAATCCGGTACTTGCCAGCCTCTCTGTTGATTGTCTTTGTCATTTCCGTGCTCAGCCTGATAGGTTACAACAGAAAATGTCCAAAGGCTCCAAGAAATCTCGGTGAAAGGCTCCAATTTGACGAAATAATCACAGAATCGACATTACAAGCAAATTCTAAGCATTTCTGTGCATTTGTCGCAAAATTCGGTACTTACCACTGAATTGCTTGATGCCCTTGGCCATTTTTTTGCTCAGCCTGACAGGATACAACAAAATATGGCCAAGGGATCCAAGAGGAGTCGGTGAAAGCCTCCAATTTGGCCACATTTGGCCCAAATTTCGACGTTTTGTATGGAAACTGAGCCAAAAACGGGGTTTTGTCGCCAAATCCGGTACTTGCCAGCCTCTCTGTTGATTGTCTTTGTCATTTCCGTGCTCAGCCTGATAGGTTACAACAGAAAATGTCCAAAGGCTCCAAGAAATCTCGGTGAAAGGCTCCAATTTGACGAAATAATCACAGAATCGACATTACAAGCAAATTCTAAGCATTTCTGTGCATTTGTCGCAAAATTCGGTACTTACCACTGAATTGCTTGATGCCCTTGGCCATTTTTTTGCTCAGCCTGACAGGATACAACAAAATATGGCCAAGGGATCCAAGAGGAGTCGGTGAAAGCCTCCAATTTGGCCACATTTGGCCCAAATTTCGACGTTTTGTATGGAAACTGAGCCAAAAACGGGGTTTTGTCGCCAAATCCGGTACTTGCCAGCCTCTCTGTTGATTGTCTTTGTCATTTCCGTGCTCAGCCTGATAGGTTACAACAGAAAATGTCCAAAGGCTCCAAGAAATCTCGCTGAAAGGCTCCAATTTGACGAAATAATCACAGAATCGACATTACAAGCAAATTCTAAGCATTTCTGTGCATTTGTCGCAAAATTCGGTACTTACCACTGAATTGCTTGATGCCCTTGGCCATTTTTTTGCTCAGCCTGACAGGATACAACAAAATATGGCCAAGGGATCCAAGAGGAGTCGGTGAAAGCCTCCAATTTGGCCACATTTGGCCCAAATTTCGACGTTTTGTATGGAAACTGAGCCAAAAACGGGGTTTTGTCGCCAAATCCGGTACTTGCCAGCCTCTCTGTTGATTGTCTTTGTCATTTTCGTGCTCAGCCTGATAGGTTACAACAGAAAATGTCCAAAGGCTCCAAGAAATCTCGGTGAAAGGCTCCAATTTGACGAAATAATCACAGAATCGACATTACAAGCAAATTCTAAGCATTTCTGTGCATTTGTCGCAAAATTCGGTACTTACCACTGAATTGCTTGATGCCCTTGGCCATTTTTTTGCTCAGCCTGACAGGATACAACAAAATATGGCCAAGGGATCCAAGAGGAGTCGGTGAAAGCCTCCAATTTGGCCACATTTGGCCCAAATTTCGACGTTTTGTATGGAAACTGAGCCAAAAACGGGGTTTTGTCGCCAAATCCGGTACTTGCCAGCCTCTCTGTTGATTGTCTTTGTCATTTCCGTGCTCAGCCTGATAGGTTACAACAGAAAATGTCCAAAGGCTCCAAGAAATCTCGGTGAAAGGCTCCAATTTGACGAAATAATCACAGAATCGACATTACAAGCAAATTCTAAGCATTTCTGTGCATTTGTCGCAAAATTCGGTACTTACCACTGAATTGCTTGATGCCCTTGGCCATTTTTTTGCTCAGCCTGACAGGATACAACAAAATATGGCCAAGGGATCCAAGAGGAGTCGGTGAAAGCCTCCAATTTGGCCACATTTGGCCCAAATTTCGACGTTTTGTATGGAAACTGAGCCAAAAACGGGGTTTTGTCGCCAAATCCGGTACTTGCCAGCCTCTCTGTTGATTGTCTTTGTCATTTCCGTGCTCAGCCTGATAGGTTACAACAGAAAATGTCCAAAGGCTCCAAGAAATCTCGGTGAAAGGCTCCAATTTGACGAAATAATCACAGAATCGACATTACAAGCAAATTCTAAGCATTTCTGTGCATTTGTCGCAAAATTCGGTACTTACCACTGAATTGCTTGATGCCCTTGGCCATTTTTTTGCTCAGCCTGACAGGATACAACAAAATATGGCCAAGGGATCCAAGAGGAGTCGGTGAAAGCCTCCAATTTGGCCACATTTGGCCCAAATTTCGACGTTTTGTATGGAAACTGAGCCAAAAACGGGGTTTTGTCGCCAAATCCGGTACTTGCCAGCCTCTCTGTTGATTGTCTTTGTCATTTTCGTGCTCAGCCTGATAGGTTACAACAGAAAATGTCCAAAGGCTCCAAGAAATCTCGGTGAAAGGCTCCAATTTGACGAAATAATCACAGAATCGACATTACAAGCAAATTCTAAGCATTTCTGTGCATTTGTCGCAAAATTCGGTACTTACCACTGAATTGCTTGATGCCCTTGGCCATTTTTTTGCTCAGCCTGACAGGATACAACAAAATATGGCCAAGGGATCCAAGAGGAGTCGGTGAAAGCCTCCAATTTGGCCACATTTGGCCCAAATTTCGACGTTTTGTATGGAAACTGAGCCTAAAACGGGGTTTTGTCGCCAAATCCGGTACTTGCCAGCCTCTCTGTTGATTGTCTTTGTCATTTCCGTGCTCAGCCTGATAGGTTACAACAGAAAATGTCCAAAGGCTCCAAGAAATCTCGGTGAAAGGCTCCAATTTGACGAAATAATCACAGAATCGACATTACAAGCAAATTCTAAGCATTTCTGTGCATTTGTCGCAAAATTCGGTACTTACCACTGAATTGCTTGATGCCCTTGGCCATTTTTTTGCTCAGCCTGACAGGATACAACAAAATATGGCCAAGGGATCCAAGAGGAGTCGGTGAAAGCCTCCAATTTGGCCACATTTGGCCCAAATTTCGACGTTTTGTATGGAAACTGAGCCAAAAACGGGGTTTTGTCGCCAAATCCGGTACTTGCCAGCCTCTCTGTTGATTGTCTTTGTCATTTTCGTGCTCAGCCTGATAGGTTACAACAGAAAATGTCCAAAGGCTCCAAGAAATCTCGGTGAAAGGCTCCAATTTGACTAAATAATCACAGAATCGACATTACAAGCAAATTCTAAGCATTTCTGTGCATTTGTCGCAAAATTCGGTACTTACCACTGAATTGCTTGATGCCCTTGGCCATTTTTTTGCTCAGCCTGACAGGATACAACAAAATATGGCCAAGGGATCCAAGAGGAGTCGGTGAAAGCCTCCAATTTGGCCACATTTGGCCCAAATTTCGACGTTTTGTATGGAAACTGAGCCAAAAACGGGGTTTTGTCGCCAAATCCGGTACTTGCCAGCCTCTCTGTTGATTGTCTTTGTCATTTCCGTGCTCAGCCTGATAGGTTACAACAGAAAATGTCCAAAGGCTCCAAGAAATCTCGGTGAAAGGCTCCAATTTGACGAAATAATCACAGAATCGACATTACAAGCAAATTCTAAGCATTTCTGTGCATTTGTCGCAAAATTCGGTACTTACCACTGAATTGCTTGATGCCCTTGGCCATTTTTTTGCTCAGCCTGACAGGATACAACAAAATATGGCCAAGGGATCCAAGAGGAGTCGGTGAAAGCCTCCAATTTGGCCACATTTGGCCCAAATTTCGACGTTTTGTATGGAAACTGAGCCAAAAACGGGGTTTTGTCGCCAAATCCGGTACTTGCCAGCCTCTCTGTTGATTGTCTTTGTCATTTTCGTGCTCAGCCTGATAGGTTACAACAGAAAATGTCCAAAGGCTCCAAGAAATCTCGGTGAAAGGCTCCAATTTGACGAAATAATCACAGAATCGACATTACAAGCAAATTCTAAGCATTTCTGTGCATTTGTCGCAAAATTCGGTACTTACCACTGAATTGCTTGATGCCCTTGGCCATTTTTTTGCTCAGCCTGACAGGATACAACAAAATATGGCCAAGGGATCCAAGAGGTGTCGGTGAAAGCCTCCAATTTGGCCACATTTGGCCCAAATTTCGACGTTTTGTATGGAAACTGAGCCAAAAACGGGGTTTTGTCGCCAAATCCGGTACTTGCCAGCCTCTCTGTTGATTGTCTTTGTCATTTCCGTGCTCAGCCTGATAGGTTACAACAGAAAATGTCCAAAGGCTCCAAGAAATCTCGGTGAAAGGCTCCAATTTGACGAAATAATCACAGAATCGACATTACAAGCAAATTCTAAGCATTTCTGTGCATTTGTCGCAAAATTCGGTACTTACCACTGAATTGCTTGATGCCCTTGGCCATTTTTTTGCTCAGCCTGACAGGATACAACAAAATATGGCCAAGGGATCCAAGAGGAGTCGGTGAAAGCCTCCAATTTGGCCACATTTGGCCCAAATTTCGACGTTTTGTATGGAAACTGAGCCAAAAACGGGGTTTTGTCGCCAAATCCGGTACTTGCCAGCCTCTCTGTTGATTGTCTTGGTCATTTTCGTGCTCAGCCTGATAGGTTACAACAGAAAATGTCCAAAGGCTCCAAGAAATCTCGGTGAAAGGCTCCAATTTGACGAAATAATCACAGAATCGACATTACAAGCAAATTCTAAGCATTTCTGTGCATTTGTCGCAAAATTCGGTACTTACCACTGAATTGCTTGATGCCCTTGGCCATTTTTTTGCTCAGCCTGACAGGATACAACAAAATATGGCCAAGGGATCCAAGAGGAGTCGGTGAAAGCCTCCAATTTGGCCACATTTGGCCCAAATTTCGACGTTTTGTATGGAAACTGAGCCAAAAACGGGGTTTTGTCGCCAAATCCGGTACTTGCCAGCCTCTCTGTTGATTGTCTTTGTCATTTTCGTGCTCAGCCTGATAGGTTACAACAGAAAATGTCCAAAGGCTCCAAGAAATCTCGGTGAAAGGCTCCAATTTGACGAAATAATCACAGAATCGACATTACAAGCAAATTCTAAGCATTTCTGTGCATTTGTCGCAAAATTCGGTACTTACCACTGAATTGCTTGATGCCCTTGGCCATTTTTTTGCTCAGCCTGACAGGATACAACAAAATATGGCCAAGGGATCCAAGAGGAGTCGGTGAAAGCCTCCAATTTGGCCACATTTGGCCCAAATTTCGACGTTTTGTATGGAAACTGAGCCAAAAACGGGGTTTTGTCGCCAAATCCGGTACTTGCCAGCCTCTCTGTTGATTGTCTTTGTCATTTCCGTGCTCAGCCTGATAGGTTACAACAGAAAATGTCCAAAGGCTCCAAGAAATCTCGGTGAAAGGCTCCAATTTGACGAAATAATCACAGAATCGACATTACAAGCAAATTCTAAGCATTTCTGTGCATTTGTCGCAAAATTCGGTACTTACCACTGAATTGCTTGATGCCCTTGGCCATTTTTTTGCTCAGCCTGACAGGATACAACAAAATATGGCCAAGGGATCCAAGAGGAGTCGGTGAAAGCCTCCAATTTGGCCACATTTGGCCCAAATTTCGACGTTTTGTATGGAAACTGAGCCAAAAACGGGGTTTTGTCGCCAAATCCGGTACTTGCCAGCCTCTCTGTTGATTGTCTTTGTCATTTTCGTGCTCAGCCTGATAGGTTACAACAGAAAATGTCCAAAGGCTCCAAGAAATCTCGGTGAAAGGCTCCAATTTGACGAAATAATCACAGAATCGACATTACAAGCAAATTCTAAGCATTTCTGTGCATTTGTCGCAAAATTCGGTACTTACCACTGAATTGCTTGATGCCCTTGGCCATTTTTTTGCTCAGCCTGACAGGATACAACAAAATATGGCCAAGGGATCCAAGAGGAGTCGGTGAAAGCCTCCAATTTGGCCACATTTGGCCCAAATTTCGACGTTTTGTATGGAAACTGAGCCAAAAACGGGGTTTTGTCGCCAAATCCGGTACTTGCCAGCCTCTCTGTTGATTGTCTTTGTCATTTCCGTGCTCAGCCTGATAGGTTACAACAGAAAATGTCCAAAGGCTCCAAGAAATCTCGGTGAAAGGCTCCAATTTGACGAAATAATCACAGAATCGACATTACAAGCAAATTCTAAGCATTTCTGTGCATTTGTCGCAAAATTCGGTACTTACCACTGAATTGCTTGATGCCCTTGGCCATTTTTTTGCTCAGCCTGACAGGATACAACAAAATATGGCCAAGGGATCCAAGAGGAGTCGGTGAAAGCCTCCAATTTGGCCACATTTGGCCCAAATTTCGACGTTTTGTATGGAAACTGAGCCAAAAACGGGGTTTTGTCGCCAAATCCGGTACTTGCCAGCCTCTCTGTTGATTGTCTTTGTCATTTTCGTGCTCAGCCTGATAGGTTACAACAGAAAATGTCCAAAGGCTCCAAGAAATCTCGGTGAAAGGCTCCAATTTGACGAAATAATCACAGAATCGACATTACAAGCAAATTCTAAGCATTTCTGTGCATTTGTCGCAAAATTCGGTACTTACCACTGAATTGCTTGATGCCCTTGGCCATTTTTTTGCTCAGCCTGACAGGATACAACAAAATATGGCCAAGGGATCCAAGAGGAGTCGGTGAAAGCCTCCAATTTGGCCACATTTGGCCCAAATTTCGACGTTTTGTATGGAAACTGAGCCAAAAACGGGGTTTTGTCGCCAAATCCGGTACTTGCCAGCCTCTCTGTTGATTGTCTTTGTCATTTTCGTGCTCAGCCTGATAGGTTACAACAGAAAATGTCCAAAGGCTCCAAGAAATCTCGGTGAAAGGCTCCAATTTGACGAAATAATCACAGAATCGACATTACAAGCAAATTCTAAGCATTTCTGTGCATTTGTCGCAAAATTCGGTACTTACCACTGAATTGCTTGATGCCCTTGGCCATTTTTTTGCTCAGCCTGACAGGATACAACAAAATATGGCCAAGGGATCCAAGAGGAGTCGGTGAAAGCCTCCAATTTGGCCACATTTGGCCCAAATTTCGACGTTTTGTATGGAAACTGAGCCAAAAACGGGGTTTTGTCGCCAAATCCGGTACTTGCCAGCCTCTCTGTTGATTGTCTTTGTCATTTTCGTGCTCAGCCTGATAGGTTACAACAGAAAATGTCCAAAGGCTCCAAGAAATCTCGGTGAAAGGCTCCAATTTGACGAAATAATCACAGAATCGACATTACAAGCAAATTCTAAGCATTTCTGTGCATTTGTCGCAAAATTCGGTACTTACCACTGAATTGCTTGATGCCCTTGGCCATTTTTTTGCTCAGCCTGACAGGATACAACAAAATATGGCCAAGGGATCCAAGAGGAGTCGGTGAAAGCCTCCAATTTGGCCACATTTGGCCCAAATTTCGACGTTTTGTATGGAAACTGAGCCAAAAACGGGGTTTTGTCGCCAAATCCGGTACTTGCCAGCCTCTCTGTTGATTGTCTTTGTCATTTTCGTGCTCAGCCTGATAGGTTACAACAGAAAATGTCCAAAGGCTCCAAGAAATCTCGGTGAAAGGCTCCAATTTGACGAAATAATCACAGAATCGACATTACAAGCAAATTCTAAGCATTTCTGTGCATTTGTCGCAAAATTCGGTACTTACCACTGAATTGCTTGATGCCCTTGGCCATTTTTTTGCTCAGCCTGACAGGATACAACAAAATATGGCCAAGGGATCCAAGAGGAGTCGGTGAAAGCCTCCAATTTGGCCACATTTGGCCCAAATTTCGACGTTTTGTATGGAAACTGAGCCAAAAACGGGGTTTTGTCGCCAAATCCGGTACTTGCCAGCCTCTCTGTTGATTGTCTTTGTCATTTTCGTGCTCAGCCTGATAGGTTACAACAGAAAATGTCCAAAGGCTCCAAGAAATCTCGGTGAAAGGCTCCAATTTGACGAAATAATCACAGAATCGACATTACAAGCAAATTCTAAGCATTTCTGTGCATTTGTCGCAAAATTCGGTACTTACCACTGAATTGCTTGATGCCCTTGGCCATTTTTTTGCTCAGCCTGACAGGATACAACAAAATATGGCCAAGGGATCCAAGAGGAGTCGGTGAAAGCCTCCAATTTGGCCACATTTGGCCCAAATTTCGACGTTTTGTATGGAAACTGAGCCAAAAACGGGGTTTTGTCGCCAAATCCGGTACTTGCCAGCCTCTCTGTTGATTGTCTTTGTCATTTTCGTGCTCAGCCTGATAGGTTACAACAGAAAATGTCCAAAGGCTCCAAGAAATCTCGGTGAAAGGCTCCAATTTGACGAAATAATCACAGAATCGACATTACAAGCAAATTCTAAGCATTTCTGTGCATTTGTCGCAAAATTCGGTACTTACCACTGAATTGCTTGATGCCCTTGGCCATTTTTTTGCTCAGCCTGACAGGATACAACAAAATATGGCCAAGGGATCCAAGAGGAGTCGGTGAAAGCCTCCAATTTGGCCACATTTGGCCCAAATTTCGACGTTTTGTATGGAAACTGAGCCAAAAACGGGGTTTTGTCGCCAAATCCGGTACTTGCCAGCCTCTCTGTTGATTGTCTTTGTCATTTTCGTGCTCAGCCTGATAGGTTACAACAGAAAATGTCCAAAGGCTCCAAGAAATCTCGGTGAAAGGCTCCAATTTGACGAAATAATCACAGAATCGACATTACAAGCAAATTCTAAGCATTTCTGTGCATTTGTCGCAAAATTCGGTACTTACCACTGAATTGCTTGATGCCCTTGGCCATTTTTTTGCTCAGCCTGACAGGATACAACAAAATATGGCCAAGGGATCCAAGAGGAGTCGGTGAAAGCCTCCAATTTGGCCACATTTGGCCCAAATTTCGACGTTTTGTATGGAAACTGAGCCAAAAACGGGGTTTTGTCGCCAAATCCGGTACTTGCCAGCCTCTCTGTTGATTGTCTTTGTCATTTTCGTGCTCAGCCTGATAGGTTACAACAGAAAATGTCCAAAGGCTCCAAGAAATCTCGGTGAAAGGCTCCAATTTGACGAAATAATCACAGAATCGACATTACAAGCAAATTCTAAGCATTTCTGTGCATTTGTCGCAAAATTCGGTACTTACCACTGAATTGCTTGATGCCCTTGGCCATTTTTTTGCTCAGCCTGACAGGATACAACAAAATATGGCCAAGGGATCCAAGAGGAGTCGGTGAAAGCCTCCAATTTGGCCACATTTGGCCCAAATTTCGACGTTTTGTATGGAAACTGAGCCAAAAGCGGGGTTTTGTCGCCAAATCCGGTACTTGCCAGCCTCTCTGTTGATTGTCTTTGTCATTTTCGTGCTCAGCCTGATAGGTTACAACAGAAAATGTCCAAAGGCTCCAAGAAATCTCGGTGAAAGGCTCCAATTTGACGAAATAATCACAGAATCGACATTACAAGCAAATTCTAAGCATTTCTGTGCATTTGTCGCAAAATTCGGTACTTACCACTGAATTGCTTGATGCCCTTGGCCATTTTTTTGCTCAGCCTGACAGGATACAACAAAATATGGCCAAGGGATCCAAGAGGAGTCGGTGAAAGCCTCCAATTTGGCCACATTTGGCCCAAATTTCGACGTTTTGTATGGAAACTGAGCCAAAAACGGGGTTTTGTCGCCAAATCCGGTACTTGCCAGCCTCTCTGTTGATTGTCTTTGTCATTTCCGTGCTCAGCCTGATAGGTTACAACAGAAAATGTCCAAAGGCTCCAAGAAATCTCGGTGAAAGGCTCCAATTTGACGAAATAATCACAGAATCGACATTACAAGCAAATTATAAGCATTTCTGTGCATTTGTCGCAAAATTCGGTACTTACCACTGAATTGCTTGATGCCCTTGGCCATTTTTTTGCTCAGCCTGACAGGATACAACAAAATATGGCCAAGGGATCCAAGAGGAGTCGGTGAAAGCCTCCAATTTGGCCACATTTGGCCCAAATTTCGACGTTTTGTATGGAAACTGAGCCAAAAACGGGGTTTTGTCGCCAAATCCGGTACTTGCCAGCCTCTCTGTTGATTGTCTTTGTCATTTCCGTGCTCAGCCTGATAGGTTACAACAGAAAATGTCCAAAGGCTCCAAGAAATCTCGGTGAAAGGCTCCAATTTGACGAAATAATCACAGAATCGACATTACAAGCAAATTCTAAGCATTTCTGTGCATTTGTCGCAAAATTCGGTACTTACCACTGAATTGCTTGATGCCCTTGGCCATTTTTTTGCTCAGCCTGACAGGATACAACAAAATATGGCCAAGGGATCCAAGAGGAGTCGGTGAAAGCCTCCAATTTGGCCACATTTGGCCCAAATTTCGACGTTTTGTATGGAAACTGAGCCAAAAACGGGGTTTTGTCGCCAAATCCGGTACTTGCCAGCCTCTCTGTTGATTGTCTTTGTCATTTCCGTGCTCAGCCTGATAGGTTACAACAGAAAATGTCCAAAGGCTCCAAGAAATCTCGGTGAAAGGCTCCAATTTGACGAAATAATCACAGAATCGACATTACAAGCAAATTCTAAGCATTTCTGTGCATTTGTCGCAAAATTCGGTACTTACCACTGAATTGCTTGATGCCCTTGGCCATTTTTTTGCTCAGCCTGACAGGATACAACAAAATATGGCCAAGGGATCCAAGAGGAGTCGGTGAAAGCCTCCAATTTGGCCACATTTGGCCCAAATTTCGACGTTTTGTATGGAAACTGAGCCAAAAACGGGGTTTTGTCGCCAAATCCGGTACTTGCCAGCCTCTCTGTTGATTGTCTTTGTCATTTCCGTGCTCAGCCTGATAGGTTACAACAGAAAATGTCCAAAGGCTCCAAGAAATCTCGGTGAAAGGCTCCAATTTGACGAAATAATCACAGAATCGACATTACAAGCAAATTCTAAGCATTTCTGTGCATTTGTCGCAAAATTCGGTACTTACCACTGAATTGCTTGATGCCCTTGGCCATTTTTTTGCTCAGCCTGACAGGATACAACAAAATATGGCCAAGGGATCCAAGAGGAGTCGGTGAAAGCCTCCAATTTGGCCACATTTGGCCCAAATTTCGACGTTTTGTATGGAAACTGAGCCAAAAACGGGGTTTTGTCGCCAAATCCGGTACTTGCCAGCCTCTCTGTTGATTGTCTTTGTCATTTTCGTGCTCAGCCTGATAG
The DNA here is from genome assembly GCF_058129835.1 of Hydra viridissima. NCBI lineage: Eukaryota > Metazoa > Cnidaria > Hydrozoa > Anthoathecata > Hydridae > Hydra > Hydra viridissima. The sequence goes on from NW_028324303.1 coordinate 9,178,904, forward strand.
GTTACAACAGAAAATGTCCAAAGGCTCCAAGAAATCTCGGTGAAAGGCTCCAATTTGACGAAATAATCACAGAATCGACATTACAAGCAAATTCTAAGCATTTCTGTGCATTTGTCGCAAAATTCGGTACTTACCACTGAATTGCTTGATGCCCTTGGCCATTTTTTTTGCTCAGCCTGACAGGATACAACAAAATATGGCCAAGGGATCCAAGAGGAGTCGGTGAAAGCCTCCAATTTGGCCACATTTGGCCCAAATTTCGACGTTTTGTATGGAAACTGAGCCAAAAACGGGGTTTTGTCGCCAAATCCGGTACTTGCCAGCCTCTCTGTTGATTGTCTTTGTCATTTTCGTGCTCAGCCTGATAGGTTACAACAGAAAATGTCCAAAGGCTCCAAGAAATCTCGGTGAAAGGCTCCAATTTGACGAAATAATCACAGAATCGACATTACAAGCAAATTCTAAGCATTTCTGTGCATTTGTCGCAAAATTCGGTACTTACCACTGAATTGCTTGATGCCCTTGGCCATTTTTTTGCTCAGCCTGACAGGATACAACAAAATATGGCCAAGGGATCCAAGAGGAGTCGGTGAAAGCCTCCAATTTGGCCACATTTGGCCCAAATTTCGACGTTTTGTATGGAAACTGAGCCAAAAACGGGGTTTTGTCGCCAAATCCGGTACTTGCCAGCCTCTCTGTTGATTGTCTTTGTCATTTTCGTGCTCAGCCTGATAGGTTACAACAGAAAATGTCCAAAGGCTCCAAGAAATCTCGGTGAAAGGCTCCAATTTGACGAAATAATCACAGAATCGACATTACAAGCAAATTCTAAGCATTTCTGTGCATTTGTCGCAAAATTCGGTACTTACCACTGAATTGCTTGATGCCCTTGGCCATTTTTTTGCTCAGCCTGACAGGATACAACAAAATATGGCCAAGGGATCCAAGAGGAGTCGGTGAAAGCCTCCAATTTGGCCACATTTGGCCCAAATTTCGACGTTTTGTATGGAAACTGAGCCAAAAACGGGGTTTTGTCGCCAAATCCGGTACTTGCCAGCCTCTCTGTTGATTGTCTTTGTCATTTCCGTGCTCAGCCTGATAGGTTACAACAGAAAATGTCCAAAGGCTCCAAGAAATCTCGGTGAAAGGCTCCAATTTGACGAAATAATCACAGAATCGACATTACAAGCAAATTCTAAGCATTTCTGTGCATTTGTCGCAAAATTCGGTACTTACCACTGAATTGCTTGATGCCCTTGGCCATTTTTTTGCTCAGCCTGACAGGATACAACAAAATATGGCCAAGGGATCCAAGAGGAGTCGGTGAAAGCCTCCAATTTGGCCACATTTGGCCCAAATTTCGACGTTTTGTATGGAAACTGAGCCAAAAACGGGGTTTTGTCGCCAAATCCGGTACTTGCCAGCCTCTCTGTTGATTGTCTTTGTCATTTCCGTGCTCAGCCTGATAGGTTACAACAGAAAATGTCCAAAGGCTCCAAGAAATCTCGGTGAAAGGCTCCAATTTGACGAAATAATCACAGAATCGACATTACAAGCAAATTCTAAGCATTTCTGTGCATTTGTCGCAAAATTCGGTACTTACCACTGAATTGCTTGATGCCCTTGGCCATTTTTTTGCTCAGCCTGACAGGATACAACAAAATATGGCCAAGGGATCCAAGAGGAGTCGGTGAAAGCCTCCAATTTGGCCACATTTGGCCCAAATTTCGACGTTTTGTATGGAAACTGAGCCAAAAAACGGGGTTTTGTCGCCAAATCCGGTACTTGCCAGCCTCTCTGTTGATTGTCTTTGTCATTTTCGTGCTCAGCCTGATAGGTTACAACAGAAAATGTCCAAAGGCTCCAAGAAATCTCGGTGAAAGGCTCCAATTTGACGAAATAATCACAGAATCGACATTACAAGCAAATTCTAAGCATTTCTGTGCATTTGTCGCAAAATTCGGTACTTACCACTGAATTGCTTGATGCCCTTGGCCATTTTTTTGCTCAGCCTGACAGGATACAACAAAATATGGCCAAGGGATCCAAGAGGAGTCGGTGAAAGCCTCCAATTTGGCCACATTTGGCCCAAATTTCGACGTTTTGTATGGAAACTGAGCCAAAAACGGGGTTTTGTCGCCAAATCCGGTACTTGCCAGCCTCTCTGTTGATTGTCTTTGTCATTTCCGTGCTCAGCCTGATAGGTTACAACAGAAAATGTCCAAAGGCTCCAAGAAATCTCGGTGAAAGGCTCCAATTTGACGAAATAATCACAGAATCGACATTACAAGCAAATTCTAAGCATTTCTGTGCATTTGTCGCAAAATTCGGTACTTACCACTGAATTGCTTGATGCCCTTGGCCATTTTTTTGCTCAGCCTGACAGGATACAACAAAATATGGCCAAGGGATCCAAGAGGAGTCGGTGAAAGCCTCCAATTTGGCCACATTTGGCCCAAATTTCGACGTTTTGTATGGAAACTGAGCCAAAAACGGGGTTTTGTCGCCAAATCCGGTACTTGCCAGCCTCTCTGTTGATTGTCTTTGTCATTTCCGTGCTCAGCCTGATAGGTTACAACAGAAAATGTCCAAAGGCTCCAAGAAATCTCGGTGAAAGGCTCCAATTTGACGAAATAATCACAGAATCGACATTACAAGCAAATTCTAAGCATTTCTGTGCATTTGTCGCAAAATTCGGTACTTACCACTGAATTGCTTGATGCCCTTGGCCATTTTTTTGCTCAGCCTGACAGGATACAACAAAATATGGCCAAGGGATCCAAGAGGAGTCGGTGAAAGCCTCCAATTTGGCCACATTTGGCCCAAATTTCGACGTTTTGTATGGAAACTGAGCCAAAAACGGGGTTTTGTCGCCAAATCCGGTACTTGCCAGCCTCTCTGTTGATTGTCTTTGTCATTTCCGTGCTCAGCCTGATAGGTTACAACAGAAAATGTCCAAAGGCTCCAAGAAATCTCGGTGAAAGGCTCCAATTTGACGAAATAATCACAGAATCGACATTACAAGCAAATTCTAAGCATTTCTGTGCATTTGTCGCAAAATTCGGTACTTACCACTGAATTGCTTGATGCCCTTGGCCATTTTTTTGCTCAGCCTGACAGGATACAACAAAATATGGCCAAGGGATCCAAGAGGAGTCGGTGAAAGCCTCCAATTTGGCCACATTTGGCCCAAATTTCGACGTTTTGTATGGAAACTGAGCCAAAAACGGGGTTTTGTCGCCAAATCCGGTACTTGCCAGCCTCTCTGTTGATTGTCTTTGTCATTTCGTGCTCAGCCTGATAGGTTACAACAGAAAATGTCCAAAGGCTCCAAGAAATCTCGGTGAAAGGCTCCAATTTGACGAAATAATCACAGAATCGACATTACAAGCAAATTCTAAGCATTTCTGTGCATTTGTCGCAAAATTCGGTACTTACCACTGAATTGCTTGATGCCCTTGGCCATTTTTTTGCTCAGCCTGACAGGATACAACAAAATATGGCCAAGGGATCCAAGAGGAGTCGGTGAAAGCCTCCAATTCGGCCACATTTGGCCCAAATTTCGACGTTTTGTATGGAAACTGAGCCAAAAACGGGGTTTTGTCGCCAAATCCGGTACTTGCCAGCCTCTCTGTTGATTGTCTTTGTCATTTCCGTGCTCAGCCTGATAGGTTACAACAGAAAATGTCCAAAGGCTCCAAGAAATCTCGGTGAAAGGCTCCAATTTGACGAAATAATCACAGAATCGACATTACAAGCAAATTCTAAGCATTTCTGTGCATTTGTCGCAAAATTCGGTACTTACCACTGAATTGCTTGATGCCCTTGGCCATTTTTTTGCTCAGCCTGACAGGATACAACAAAATATGGCCAAGGGATCCAAGAGGAGTCGGTGAAAGCCTCGAATTTGGCCACATTTGGCCCAAATTTCGACGTTTTGTATGGAAACTGAGCCAAAAACGGGGTTTTGTCGCCAAATCCGGTACTTGCCAGCCTCTCTGTTGATTGTCTTTGTCATTTTCGTGCTCAGCCTGATAGGTTACAACAGAAAATGTCCAAAGGCTCCAAGAAATCTCGGTGAAAGGCTCCAATTTGACGAAATAATCACAGAATCGACATTACAAGCAAATTCTAAGCATTTCTGTGCATTTGTCGCAAAATTCGGTACTTACCACTGAATTGCTTGATGCCCTTGGCCATTTTTTTGCTCAGCCTGACAGGATACAACAAAATATGGCCAAGGGATCCAAGAGGAGTCGGTGAAAGCCTCCAATTTGGCCACATTTGGCCCAAATTTCGACGTTTTGTATGGAAACTGAGCCAAAAACGGGGTTTTGTCGCCAAATCCGGTACTTGCCAGCCTCTCTGTTGATTGTCTTTGTCATTTCCGTGCTCAGCCTGATAGGTTACAACAGAAAATGTCCAAAGGCTCCAAGAAATCTCGGTGAAAGGCTCCAATTTGACGAAATAATCACAGAATCGACATTACAAGCAAATTCTAAGCATTTCTGTGCATTTGTCGCAAAATTCGGTACTTACCACTGAATTGCTTGATGCCCTTGGCCATTTTTTTGCTCAGCCTGACAGGATACAACAAAATATGGCCAAGGGATCCAAGAGGAGTCGGTGAAAGCCTCCAATTTGGCCACATTTGGCCCAAATTTCGACGTTTTGTATGGAAACTGAGCCAAAAACGGGGTTTTGTCGCCAAATCCGGTACTTGCCAGCCTCTCTGTTGATTGTCTTTGTCATTTTCGTGCTCAGCCTGATAGGTTACAACAGAAAATGTCCAAAGGCTCCAAGAAATCTCGGTGAAAGGCTCCAATTTGACGAAATAATCACAGAATCGACATTACAAGCAAATTCTAAGCATTTCTGTGCATTTGTCGCAAAATTCGGTACTTACCACTGAATTGCTTGATGCCCTTGGCCATTTTTTTGCTCAGCCTGACAGGATACAACAAAATATGGCCAAGGGATCCAAGAGGAGTCGGTGAAAGCCTCCAATTTGGCCACATTTGGCCCAAATTTCGACGTTTTGTATGGAAACTGAGCCAAAAACGGGGTTTTGTCGCCAAATCCGGTACTTGCCAGCCTCTCTGTTGATTGTCTTTGTCATTTCCGTGCTCAGCCTGATAGGTTACAACAGAAAATGTCCAAAGGCTCCAAGAAATCTCGGTGAAAGGCTCCAATTTGACGAAATAATCACAGAATCGACATTACAAGCAAATTCTAAGCATTTCTGTGCATTTGTCGCAAAATTCGGTACTTACCACTGAATTGCTTGATGCCCTTGGCCATTTTTTTGCTCAGCCTGACAGGATACAACAAAATATGGCCAAGGGATCCAAGAGGAGTCGGTGAAAGCCTCCAATTTGGCCACATTTGGCCCAAATTTCGACGTTTTGTATGGAAACTGAGCCAAAAACGGGGTTTTGTCGCCAAATCCGGTACTTGCCAGCCTCTCTGTTGATTGTCTTTGTCATTTTCGTGCTCAGCCTGATAGGTTACAACAGAAAATGTCCAAAGGCTCCAAGAAATCTCGGTGAAAGGCTCCAATTTGACGAAATAATCACAGAATCGACATTACAAGCAAATTCTAAGCATTTCTGTGCATTTGTCGCAAAATTCGGTACTTACCACTGAATTGCTTGATGCCCTTGGCCATTTTTTTGCTCAGCCTGACAGGATACAACAAAATATGGCCAAGGGATCCAAGAGGAGTCGGTGAAAGCCTCCAATTTGGCCACATTTGGCCCAAATTTCGACGTTTTGTATGGAAACTGAGCCAAAAACGGGGTTTTGTCGCCAAATCCGGTACTTGCCAGCCTCTCTGTTGATTGTCTTTGTCATTTCCGTGCTCAGCCTGATAGGTTACAACAGAAAATGTCCAAAGGCTCCAAGAAATCTCGGTGAAAGGCTCCAATTTGACGAAATAATCACAGAATCGACATTACAAGCAAATTCTAAGCATTTCTGTGCATTTGTCGCAAAATTCGGTACTTACCACTGAATTGCTTGATGCCCTTGGCCATTTTTGTGCTCAGCCTGACAGGATACAACAAAATATGGCCAAGGGATCCAAGAGGAGTCGGTGAAAGCCTCCAATTTGGCCACATTTGGCCCAAATTTCGACGTTTTGTATGGAAACTGAGCCAAAAACGGGGTTTTGTCGCCAAATCCGGTACTTGCCAGCCTCTCTGTTGATTGTCTTTGTCATTTCCGTGCTCAGCCTGATAGGTTACAACAGAAAATGTCCAAAGGCTCCAAGAAATCTCGGTGAAAGGCTCCAATTTGACGAAATAATCACAGAATCGACATTACAAGCAAATTCTAAGCATTTCTGTGCATTTGTCGCAAAATTCGGTACTTACCACTGAATTGCTTGATGCCCTTGGCCATTTTTTTGCTCAGCCTGACAGGATACAACAAAATATGGCCAAGGGATCCAAGAGGAGTCGGTGAAAGCCTCCAATTTGGCCACATTTGGCCCAAATTTCGACGTTTTGTATGGAAACTGAGCCAAAAACGGGGTTTTGTCGCCAAATCCGGTACTTGCCAGCCTCTCTGTTGATTGTCTTTGTCATTTTCGTGTTCAGCCTGATAGGTTACAACAGAAAATGTCCAAAGGCTCCAAGAAATCTCGGTGAAAGGCTCCAATTTGACGAAATAATCACAGAATCGACATTACAAGCAAATTCTAAGCATTTCTGTGCATTTGTCGCAAAATTCGGTACTTACCACTGAATTGCTTGATGCCCTTGGCCATTTTTTTGCTCAGCCTGACAGGATACAACAAAATATGGCCAAGGGATCCAAGAGGAGTCGGTGAAAGCCTCCAATTCGGCCACATTTGGCCCAAATTTCGACGTTTTGTATGGAAACTGAGCCAAAAACGGGGTTTTGTCGCCAAATCCGGTACTTGCCAGCCTCTCTGTTGATTGTCTTTGTCATTTCCGTGCTCAGCCTGATAGGTTACAACAGAAAATGTCCAAAGGCTCCAAGAAATCTCGGTGAAAGGCTCCAATTTGACGAAATAATCACAGAATCGACATTACAAGCAAATTCTAAGCATTTCTGTGCATTTGTCGCAAAATTCGGTACTTACCACTGAATTGCTTGATGCCCTTGGCCATTTTTTTGCTCAGCCTGACAGGATACAACAAAATATGGCCAAGGGATCCAAGAGGAGTCGGTGAAAGCCTCGAATTTGGCCACATTTGGCCCAAATTTCGACGTTTTGTATGGAAACTGAGCCAAAAACGGGGTTTTGTCGCCAAATCCGGTACTTGCCAGCCTCTCTGTTGATTGTCTTTGTCATTTTCGTGCTCAGCCTGATAGGTTACAACAGAAAATGTCCAAAGGCTCCAAGAAATCTCGGTGAAAGGCTCCAATTTGACGAAATAATCACAGAATCGACATTACAAGCAAATTCTAAGCATTTCTGTGCATTTGTCGCAAAATTCGGTACTTACCACTGAATTGCTTGATGCCCTTGGCCATTTTTTTGCTCAGCCTGACAGGATACAACAAAATATGGCCAAGGGATCCAAGAGGAGTCGGTGAAAGCCTCCAATTTGGCCACATTTGGCCCAAATTTCGACGTTTTGTATGGAAACTGAGCCAAAAACGGGGTTTTGTCGCCAAATCCGGTACTTGCCAGCCTCTCTGTTGATTGTCTTTGTCATTTTCGTGCTCAGCCTGATAGGTTACAACAGAAAATGTCCAAAGGCTCCAAGAAATCTCGGTGAAAGGCTCCAATTTGACGAAATAATCACAGAATCGACATTACAAGCAAATTCTAAGCATTTCTGTGCATTTGTCGCAAAATTCGGTACTTACCACTGAATTGCTTGATGCCCTTGGCCATTTTTTTGCTCAGCCTGACAGGATACAACAAAATATGGCCAAGGGATCCAAGAGGAGTCGGTGAAAGCCTCCAATTTGGCCACATTTGGCCCAAATTTCGACGTTTTGTATGGAAACTGAGCCAAAAACGGGGTTTTGTCGCCAAATCCGGTACTTGCCAGCCTCTCTGTTGATTGTCTTTGTCATTTTCGTGCTCAGCCTGATAGGTTACAACAGAAAATGTCCAAAGGCTCCAAGAAATCTCGGTGAAAGGCTCCAATTTGACGAAATAATCACAGAATCGACATTACAAGCAAATTCTAAGCATTTCTGTGCATTTGTCGCAAAATTCGGTACTTACCACTGAATTGCTTGATGCCCTTGGCCATTTTTTTGCTCAGCCTGACAGGATACAACAAAATATGGCCAAGGGATCCAAGAGGAGTCGGTGAAAGCCTCCAATTTGGCCACATTTGGCCCAAATTTCGACGTTTTGTATGGAAACTGAGCCAAAAACGGGGTTTTGTCGCCAAATCCGGTACTTGCCAGCCTCTCTGTTGATTGTCTTTGTCATTTCCGTGCTCAGCCTGATAGGTTACAACAGAAAATGTCCAAAGGCTCCAAGAAATCTCGGTGAAAGGCTCCAATTTGACGAAATAATCACAGAATCGACATTACAAGCAAATTCTAAGCATTTCTGTGCATTTGTCGCAAAATTCGGTACTTACCACTGAATTGCTTGATGCCCTTGGCCATTTTTTTGCTCAGCCTGACAGGATACAACAAAATATGGCCAAGGGATCCAAGAGGAGTCGGTGAAAGCCTCCAATTTGGCCACATTTGGCCCAAATTATTTCGACGTTTTGTATGGAAACTGAGCCAAAAACGGGGTTTTGTCGCCAAATCCGGTACTTGCCAGCCTCTCTGTTGATTGTCTTTGTCATTTTCGTGCTCAGCCTGATAGGTTACAACAGAAAATGTCCAAAGGCTCCAAGAAATCTCGGTGAAAGGCTCCAATTTGACGAAATAATCACAGAATCGACATTACAAGCAAATTCTAAGCATTTCTGTGCATTTGTCGCAAAATTCGGTACTTACCACTGAATTGCTTGATGCCCTTGGCCATTTTTTTGCTCAGCCTGACAGGATACAACAAAATATGGCCAAGGGATCCAAGAGGAGTCGGTGAAAGCCTCCAATTTGGCCACATTTGGCCCAAATTTCGACGTTTTGTATGGAAACTGAGCCAAAAACGGGGTTTTGTCGCCAAATCCGGTACTTGCCAGCCTCTCTGTTGATTGTCTTTGTCATTTTCGTGCTCAGCCTGATAGGTTACAACAGAAAATGTCCAAAGGCTCCAAGAAATCTCGGTGAAAGGCTCCAATTTGACGAAATAATCACAGAATCGACATTACAAGCAAATTCTAAGCATTTCTGTGCATTTGTCGCAAAATTCGGTACTTACCACTGAATTGCTTGATGCCCTTGGCCATTTTTTTGCTCAGCCTGACAGGATACAACAAAATATGGCCAAGGGATCCAAGAGGAGTCGGTGAAAGCCTCCAATTTGGCCACATTTGGCCCAAATTTCGACGTTTTGTATGGAAACTGAGCCAAAAACGGGGTTTTGTCGCCAAATCCGGTACTTGCCAGCCTCTCTGTTGATTGTCTTTGTCATTTTCGTGCTCAGCCTGATAGGTTACAACAGAAAATGTCCAAAGGCTCCAAGAAATCTCGGTGAAAGGCTCCAATTTGACGAAATAATCACAGAATCGACATTACAAGCAAATTCTAAGCATTTCTGTGCATTTGTCGCAAAATTCGGTACTTACCACTGAATTGCTTGATGCCCTTGGCCATTTTTTTGCTCAGCCTGACAGGATACAACAAAATATGGCCAAGGGATCCAAGAGGAGTCGGTGAAAGCCTCCAATTTGGCCACATTTGGCCCAAATTTCGACGTTTTGTATGGAAACTGAGCCAAAAACGGGGTTTTGTCGCCAAATCCGGTACTTGCCAGCCTCTCTGTTGATTGTCTTTGTCATTTCCGTGCTCAGCCTGATAGGTTACAACAGAAAATGTCCAAAGGCTCCAAGAAATCTCGGTGAAAGGCTCCAATTTGACGAAATAATCACAGAATCGACATTACAAGCAAATTCTAAGCATTTCTGTGCATTTGTCGCAAAATTCGGTACTTACCACTGAATTGCTTGATGCCCTTGGCCATTTTTTTGCTCAGCCTGACAGGATACAACAAAATATGGCCAAGGGATCCAAGAGGAGTCGGTGAAAGCCTCCAATTTGGCCACATTTGGCCCAAATTTCGACGTTTTGTATGGAAACTGAGCCAAAAACGGGGTTTTGTCGCCAAATCCGGTACTTGCCAGCCTCTCTGTTGATTGTCTTTGTCATTTCCGTGCTCAGCCTGATAGGTTACAACAGAAAATGTCCAAAGGCTCCAAGAAATCTCGGTGAAAGGCTCCAATTTGACGAAATAATCACAGAATCGACATTACAAGCAAATTCTAAGCATTTCTGTGCATTTGTCGCAAAATTCGGTACTTACCACTGAATTGCTTGATGCCCTTGGCCATTTTTTTGCTCAGCCTGACAGGATACAACAAAATATGGCCAAGGGATCCAAGAGGAGTCGGTGAAAGCCTCCAATTTGGCCACATTTGGCCCAAATTTCGACGTTTTGTATGGAAACTGAGCCAAAAACGGGGTTTTGTCGCCAAATCCGGTACTTGCCAGCCTCTCTGTTGATTGTCTTTGTCATTTCCGTGCTCAGCCTGATAGGTTACAACAGAAAATGTCCAAAGGCTCCAAGAAATCTCGGTGAAAGGCTCCAATTTGACGAAATAATCACAGAATCGACATTACAAGCAAATTCTAAGCATTTCTGTGCATTTGTCGCAAAATTCGGTACTTACCACTGAATTGCTTGATGCCCTTGGCCATTTTTTTGCTCAGCCTGACAGGATACAACAAAATATGGCCAAGGGATCCAAGAGGAGTCGGTGAAAGCCTCCAATTTGGCCACATTTGGCCCAAATTTCGACGTTTTGTATGGAAACTGAGCCAAAAACGGGGTTTTGTCGCCAAATCCGGTACTTGCCAGCCTCTCTGTTGATTGTCTTTGTCATTTTCGTGCTCAGCCTGATAGGTTACAACAGAAAATGTCCAAAGGCTCCAAGAAATCTCGGTGAAAGGCTCCAATTTGACGAAATAATCACAGAATCGACATTACAAGCAAATTCTAAGCATTTCTGTGCATTTGTCGCAAAATTCGGTACTTACCACTGAATTGCTTGATGCCCTTGGCCATTTTTTTGCTCAGCCTGACAGGATACAACAAAATATGGCCAAGGGATCCAAGAGGAGTCGGTGAAAGCCTCCAATTTGGCCACATTTGGCCCAAATTTCGACGTTTTGTATGGAAACTGAGCCAAAAACGGGGTTTTGTCGCCAAATCCGGTACTTGCCAGCCTCTCTGTTGATTGTCTTTGTCATTTCCGTGCTCAGCCTGATAGGTTACAACAGAAAATGTCCAAAGGCTCCAAGAAATCTCGGTGAAAGGCTCCAATTTGACGAAATAATCACAGAATCGACATTACAAGCAAATTCTAAGCATTTCTGTGCATTTGTCGCAAAATTCGGTACTTACCACTGAATTGCTTGATGCCCTTGGCCATTTTTTTGCTCAGCCTGACAGGATACAACAAAATATGGCCAAGGGATCCAAGAGGAGTCGGTGAAAGCCTCCAATTTGGCCACATTTGGCCCAAATTTCGACGTTTTGTATGGAAACTGAGCCAAAAACGGGGTTTTGTCGCCAAATCCGGTACTTGCCAGCCTCTCTGTTGATTGTCTTTGTCATTTCCGTGCTCAGCCTGATAGGTTACAACAGAAAATGTCCAAAGGCTCCAAGAAATCTCGGTGAAAGGCTCCAATTTGACGAAATAATCACAGAATCGACATTACAAGCAAATTCTAAGCATTTCTGTGCATTTGTCGCAAAATTCGGTACTTACCACTGAATTGCTTGATGCCCTTGGCCATTTTTTTGCTCAGCCTGACAGGATACAACAAAATATGGCCAAGGGATCCAAGAGGAGTCGGTGAAAGCCTCCAATTTGGCCACATTTGGCCCAAATTTCGACGTTTTGTATGGAAACTGAGCCAAAAACGGGGTTTTGTCGCCAAATCCGGTACTTGCCAGCCTCTCTGTTGATTGTCTTTGTCATTTTCGTGCTCAGCCTGATAGGTTACAACAGAAAATGTCCAAAGGCTCCAAGAAATCTCGGTGAAAGGCTCCAATTTGACGAAATAATCACAGAATCGACATTACAAGCAAATTCTAAGCATTTCTGTGCATTTGTCGCAAAATTCGGTACTTACCACTGAATTGCTTGATGCCCTTGGCCATTTTTTTGCTCAGCCTGACAGGATACAACAAAATATGGCCAAGGGATCCAAGAGGAGTCGGTGAAAGCCTCCAATTTGGCCACATTTGGCCCAAATTTCGACGTTTTGTATGGAAACTGAGCCAAAAACGGGGTTTTGTCGCCAAATCCGGTACTTGCCAGCCTCTCTGTTGATTGTCTTTGTCATTTCCGTGCTCAGCCTGATAGGTTACAACAGAAAATGTCCAAAGGCTCCAAGAAATCTCGGTGAAAGGCTCCAATTTGACGAAATAATCACAGAATCGACATTACAAGCAAATTCTAAGCATTTCTGTGCATTTGTCGCAAAATTCGGTACTTACCACTGAATTGCTTGATGCCCTTGGCCATTTTTTTGCTCAGCCTGACAGGATACAACAAAATATGGCCAAGGGATCCAAGAGGAGTCGGTGAAAGCCTCCAATTTGGCCACATTTGGCCCAAATTTCGACGTTTTGTATGGAAACTGAGCCAAAAACGGGGTTTTGTCGCCAAATCCGGTACTTGCCAGCCTCTCTGTTGATTGTCTTTGTCATTTCCGTGCTCAGCCTGATAGGTTACAACAGAAAATGTCCAAAGGCTCCAAGAAATCTCGGTGAAAGGCTCCAATTTGACGAAATAATCACAGAATCGACATTACAAGCAAATTCTAAGCATTTCTGTGCATTTGTCGCAAAATTCGGTACTTACCACTGAATTGCTTGATGCCCTTGGCCATTTTTTTGCTCAGCCTGACAGGATACAACAAAATATGGCCAAGGGATCCAAGAGGAGTCGGTGAAAGCCTCCAATTTGGCCACATTTGGCCCAAATTTCGACGTTTTGTATGGAAACTGAGCCAAAAACGGGGTTTTGTCGCCAAATCCGGTACTTGCCAGCCTCTCTGTTGATTGTCTTTGTCATTTTCGTGCTCAGCCTGATAGGTTACAACAGAAAATGTCCAAAGGCTCCAAGAAATCTCGGTGAAAGGCTCCAATTTGACGAAATAATCACAGAATCGACATTACAAGCAAATTCTAAGCATTTCTGTGCATTTGTCGCAAAATTCGGTACTTACCACTGAATTGCTTGATGCCCTTGGCCATTTTTTTGCTCAGCCTGACAGGATACAACAAAATATGGCCAAGGGATCCAAGAGGAGTCGGTGAAAGCCTCCAATTTGGCCACATTTGGCCCAAATTTCGACGTTTTGTATGGAAACTGAGCCAAAAACGGGGTTTTGTCGCCAAATCCGGTACTTGCCAGCCTCTCTGTTGATTGTCTTTGTCATTTTCGTGCTCAGCCTGATAGGTTACAACAGAAAATGTCCAAAGGCTCCAAGAAATCTCGGTGAAAGGCTCCAATTTGACGAAATAATCACAGAATCGACATTACAAGCAAATTCTAAGCATTTCTGTGCATTTGTCGCAAAATTCGGTACTTACCACTGAATTGCTTGATGCCCTTGGCCATTTTTTTTGCTCAGCCTGACAGGATACAACAAAATATGGCCAAGGGATCCAAGAGGAGTCGGTGAAAGCCTCCAATTTGGCCACATTTGGCCCAAATTTCGACGTTTTGTATGGAAACTGAGCCAAAAACGGGGTTTTGTCGCCAAATCCGGTACTTGCCAGCCTCTCTGTTGATTGTCTTTGTCATTTTCCGTGCTCAGCCTGATAGGTTACAACAGAAAATGTCCAAAGGCTCCAAGAAATCTCGGTGAAAGGCTCCAATTTGACGAAATAATCACAGAATCGACATTACAAGCAAATTCTAAGCATTTCTGTGCATTTGTCGCAAAATTCGGTACTTACCACTGAATTGCTTGATGCCCTTGGCCATTTTTTTGCTCAGCCTGACAGGATACAACAAAATATGGCCAAGGGATCCAAGAGGAGTCGGTGAAAGCCTCCAATTTGGCCACATTTGGCCCAAATTTCGACGTTTTGTATGGAAACTGAGCCAAAAACGGGGTTTTGTCGCCAAATCCGGTACTTGCCAGCCTCTCTGTTGATTGTCTTTGTCATTTTCGTGCTCAGCCTGATAGGTTACAACAGAAAATGTCCAAAGGCTCCAAGAAATCTCGGTGAAAGGCTCCAATTTGACGAAATAATCACAGAATCGACATTACAAGCAAATTCTAAGCATTTCTGTGCATTTGTCGCAAAATTCGGTACTTACCACTGAATTGCTTGATGCCCTTGGCCATTTTTTTGCTCAGCCTGACAGGATACAACAAAATATGGCCAAGGGATCCAAGAGGAGTCGGTGAAAGCCTCCAATTTGGCCACATTTGGCCCAAATTTCGACGTTTTGTATGGAAACTGAGCCAAAAACGGGGTTTTGTCGCCAAATCCGGTACTTGCCAGCCTCTCTGTTGATTGTCTTTGTCATTTCCGTGCTCAGCCTGATAGGTTACAACAGAAAATGTCCAAAGGCTCCAAGAAATCTCGGTGAAAGGCTCCAATTTGACGAAATAATCACAGAATCGACATTACAAGCAAATTCTAAGCATTTCTGTGCATTTGTCGCAAAATTCGGTACTTACCACTGAATTGCTTGATGCCCTTGGCCATTTTTTTGCTCAGCCTGACAGGATACAACAAAATATGGCCAAGGGATCCAAGAGGAGTCGGTGAAAGCCTCCAATTTGGCCACATTTGGCCCAAATTTCGACGTTTTGTATGGAAACTGAGCCAAAAACGGGGTTTTGTCGCCAAATCCGGTACTTGCCAGCCTCTCTGTTGATTGTCTTTGTCATTTTCGTGCTCAGCCTGATAGGTTACAACAGAAAATGTCCAAAGGCTCCAAGAAATCTCGGTGAAAGGCTCCAATTTGACGAAATAATCACAGAATCGACATTACAAGCAAATTCTAAGCATTTCTGTGCATTTGTCGCAAAATTCGGTACTTACCACTGAATTGCTTGATGCCCTTGGCCATTTTTTTGCTCAGCCTGACAGGATACAACAAAATATGGCCAAGGGATCCAAGAGGAGTCGGTGAAAGCCTCCAATTTGGCCACATTTGGCCCAAATTTCGACGTTTTGTATGGAAACTGAGCCAAAAACGGGGTTTTGTCGCCAAATCCGGTACTTGCCAGCCTCTCTGTTGATTGTCTTTGTCATTTTCGTGCTCAGCCTGATAGGTTACAACAGAAAATGTCCAAAGGCTCCAAGAAATCTCGGTGAAAGGCTCCAATTTGACGAAATAATCACAGAATCGACATTACAAGCAAATTCTAAGCATTTCTGTGCATTTGTCGCAAAATTCGGTACTTACCACTGAATTGCTTGATGCCCTTGGCCATTTTTTTGCTCAGCCTGACAGGATACAACAAAATATGGCCAAGGGATCCAAGAGGAGTCGGTGAAAGCCTCCAATTTGGCCACATTTGGCCCAAATTTCGACGTTTTGTATGGAAACTGAGCCAAAAACGGGGTTTTGTCGCCAAATCCGGTACTTGCCAGCCTCTCTGTTGATTGTCTTTGTCATTTTCGTGCTCAGCCTGATAGGTTACAACAGAAAATGTCCAAAGGCTCCAAGAAATCTCGGTGAAAGGCTCCAATTTGACGAAATAATCACAGAATCGACATTACAAGCAAATTCTAAGCATTTCTGTGCATTTGTCGCAAAATTCGGTACTTACCACTGAATTGCTTGATGCCCTTGGCCATTTTTTTGCTCAGCCTGACAGGATACAACAAAATATGGCCAAGGGATCCAAGAGGAGTCGGTGAAAGCCTCCAATTTGGCCACATTTGGCCCAAATTTCGACGTTTTGTATGGAAACTGAGCCAAAAACGGGGTTTTGTCGCCAAATCCGGTACTTGCCAGCCTCTCTGTTGATTGTCTTTGTCATTTTCGTGCTCAGCCTGATAGGTTACAACAGAAAATGTCCAAAGGTCCAAGAAATCTCGGTGAAAGGCTCCAATTTGACGAAATAATCACAGAATCGACATTACAAGCAAATTCTAAGCATTTCTGTGCATTTGTCGCAAAATTCGGTACTTACCACTGAATTGCTTGATGCCCTTGGCCATTTTTTTGCTCAGCCTGACAGGATACAACAAAATATGGCCAAGGGATCCAAGAGGAGTCGGTGAAAGCCTCCAATTTGGCCACATTTGGCCCAAATTTCGACGTTTTGTATGGAAACTGAGCCAAAAACGGGGTTTTGTCGCCAAATCCGGTACTTGCCAGCCTCTCTGTTGATTGTCTTTGTCATTTCCGTGCTCAGCCTGATAGGTTACAACAGAAAATGTCCAAAGGCTCCAAGAAATCTCGGTGAAAGGCTCCAATTTGACGAAATAATCACAGAATCGACATTACAAGCAAATTCTAAGCATTTCTGTGCATTTGTCGCAAAATTCGGTACTTACCACTGAATTGCTTGATGCCCTTGGCCATTTTTTTGCTCAGCCTGACAGGATACAACAAAATATGGCCAAGGGATCCAAGAGGAGTCGGTGAAAGCCTCCAATTTGGCCACATTTGGCCCAAATTTCGACGTTTTGTATGGAAACTGAGCCAAAAACGGGGTTTTGTCGCCAAATCCGGTACTTGCCAGCCTCTCTGTTGATTGTCTTTGTCATTTTCGTGCTCAGCCTGATAGGTTACAACAGAAAATGTCCAAAGGCTCCAAGAAATCTCGGTGAAAGGCTCCAATTTGACGAAATAATCACAGAATCGACATTACAAGCAAATTCTAAGCATTTCTGTGCATTTGTCGCAAAATTCGGTACTTACCACTGAATTGCTTGATGCCCTTGGCCATTTTTTTGCTCAGCCTGACAGGATACAACAAAATATGGCCAAGGGATCCAAGAGGAGTCGGTGAAAGCCTCCAATTTGGCCACATTTGGCCCAAATTTCGACGTTTTGTATGGAAACTGAGCCAAAAACGGGGTTTTGTCGCCAAATCCGGTACTTGCCAGCCTCTCTGTTGATTGTCTTTGTCATTTCCGTGCTCAGCCTGATAGGTTACAACAGAAAATGTCCAAAGGCTCCAAGAAATCTCGGTGAAAGGCTCCAATTTGACGAAATAATCACAGAATCGACATTACAAGCAAATTCTAAGCATTTCTGTGCATTTGTCGCAAAATTCGGTACTTACCACTGAATTGCTTGATGCCCTTGGCCATTTTTTTGCTCAGCCTGACAGGATACAACAAAATATGGCCAAGGGATCCAAGAGGAGTCGGTGAAAGCCTCCAATTTGGCCACATTTGGCCCAAATTTCGACGTTTTGTATGGAAACTGAGCCAAAAACGGGGTTTTGTCGCCAAATCCGGTACTTGCCAGCCTCTCTGTTGATTGTCTTTGTCATTTTCGTGCTCAGCCTGATAGGTTACAACAGAAAATGTCCAAAGGCTCCAAGAAATCTCGGTGAAAGGCTCCAATTTGACGAAATAATCACAGAATCGACATTACAAGCAAATTCTAAGCATTTCTGTGCATTTGTCGCAAAATTCGGTACTTACCACTGAATTGCTTGATGCCCTTGGCCATTTTTTTGCTCAGCCTGACAGGATACAACAAAATATGGCCAAGGGATCCAAGAGGAGTCGGTGAAAGCCTCCAATTTGGCCACATTTGGCCCAAATTTCGACGTTTTGTATGGAAACTGAGCCAAAAACGGGGTTTTGTCGCCAAATCCGGTACTTGCCAGCCTCTCTGTTGATTGTCTTTGTCATTTCCGTGCTCAGCCTGATAGGTTACAACAGAAAATGTCCAAAGGCTCCAAGAAATCTCGGTGAAAGGCTCCAATTTGACGAAATAATCACAGAATCGACATTACAAGCAAATTCTAAGCATTTCTGTGCATTTGTCGCAAAATTCGGTACTTACCACTGAATTGCTTGATGCCCTTGGCCATTTTTTTGCTCAGCCTGACAGGATACAACAAAATATGGCCAAGGGATCCAAGAGGAGTCGGTGAAAGCCTCCAATTTGGCCACATTTGGCCCAAATTTCGACGTTTTGTATGGAAACTGAGCCAAAAACGGGGTTTTGTCGCCAAATCCGGTACTTGCCAGCCTCTCTGTTGATTGTCTTTGTCATTTCCGTGCTCAGCCTGATAGGTTACAACAGAAAATGTCCAAAGGCTCCAAGAAATCTCGGTGAAAGGCTCCAATTTGACGAAATAATCACAGAATCGACATTACAAGCAAATTCTAAGCATTTCTGTGCATTTGTCGCAAAATTCGGTACTTACCACTGAATTGCTTGATGCCCTTGGCCATTTTTTTGCTCAGCCTGACAGGATACAACAAAATATGGCCAAGGGATCCAAGAGGAGTCGGTGAAAGCCTCCAATTTGGCCACATTTGGCCCAAATTTCGACGTTTTGTATGGAAACTGAGCCAAAAACGGGGTTTTGTCGCCAAATCCGGTACTTGCCAGCCTCTCTGTTGATTGTCTTTGTCATTTCCGTGCTCAGCCTGATAGGTTACAACAGAAAATGTCCAAAGGCTCCAAGAAATCTCGGTGAAAGGCTCCAATTTGACGAAATAATCACAGAATCGACATTACAAGCAAATTCTAAGCATTTCTGTGCATTTGTCGCAAAATTCGGTACTTACCACTGAATTGCTTGATGCCCTTGGCCATTTTTTTGCTCAGCCTGACAGGATACAACAAAATATGGCCAAGGGATCCAAGAGGAGTCGGTGAAAGCCTCCAATTTGGCCACATTTGGCCCAAATTTCGACGTTTTGTATGGAAACTGAGCCAAAAACGGGGTTTTGTCGCCAAATCCGGTACTTGCCAGCCTCTCTGTTGATTGTCTTTGTCATTTCCGTGCTCAGCCTGATAGGTTACAACAGAAAATGTCCAAAGGCTCCAAGAAATCTCGGTGAAAGGCTCCAATTTGACGAAATAATCACAGAATCGACATTACAAGCAAATTCTAAGCATTTCTGTGCATTTGTCGCAAAATTCGGTACTTACCACTGAATTGCTTGATGCCCTTGGCCATTTTTTTGCTCAGCCTGACAGGATACAACAAAATATGGCCAAGGGATCCAAGAGGAGTCGGTGAAAGCCTCCAATTTGGCCACATTTGGCCCAAATTTCGACGTTTTGTATGGAAACTGAGCCAAAAACGGGGTTTTGTCGCCAAATCCGGTACTTGCCAGCCTCTCTGTTGATTGTCTTTGTCATTTCCGTGCTCAGCCTGATAGGTTACAACAGAAAATGTCCAAAGGCTCCAAGAAATCTCGGTGAAAGGCTCCAATTTGACGAAATAATCACAGAATCGACATTACAAGCAAATTCTAAGCATTTCTGTGCATTTGTCGCAAAATTCGGTACTTACCACTGAATTGCTTGATGCCCTTGGCCATTTTTTTGCTCAGCCTGACAGGATACAACAAAATATGGCCAAGGGATCCAAGAGGAGTCGGTGAAAGCCTCCAATTTGGCCACATTTGGCCCAAATTTCGACGTTTTGTATGGAAACTGAGCCAAAAACGGGGTTTTGTCGCCAAATCCGGTACTTGCCAGCCTCTCTGTTGATTGTCTTTGTCATTTTCGTGCTCAGCCTGATAGGTTACAACAGAAAATGTCCAAAGGCTCCAAGAAATCTCGGTGAAAGGCTCCAATTTGACGAAATAATCACAGAATCGACATTACAAGCAAATTCTAAGCATTTCTGTGCATTTGTCGCAAAATTCGGTACTTACCACTGAATTGCTTGATGCCCTTGGCCATTTTTTTGCTCAGCCTGACAGGATACAACAAAATATGGCCAAGGGATCCAAGAGGAGTCGGTGAAAGCCTCCAATTTGGCCACATTTGGCCCAAATTTCGACGTTTTGTATGGAAACTGAGCCAAAAACGGGGTTTTGTCGCCAAATCCGGTACTTGCCAGCCTCTCTGTTGATTGTCTTTGTCATTTTCGTGCTCAGCCTGATAGGTTACAACAGAAAATGTCCAAAGGCTCCAAGAAATCTCGGTGAAAGGCTCCAATTTGACGAAATAATCACAGAATCGACATTACAAGCAAATTCTAAGCATTTCTGTGCATTTGTCGCAAAATTCGGTACTTACCACTGAATTGCTTGATGCCCTTGGCCATTTTTTTGCTCAGCCTGACAGGATACAACAAAATATGGCCAAGGGATCCAAGAGGAGTCGGTGAAAGCCTCCAATTTGGCCACATTTGGCCCAAATTTCGACGTTTTGTATGGAAACTGAGCCAAAAACGGGGTTTTGTCGCCAAATCCGGTACTTGCCAGCCTCTCTGTTGATTGTCTTTGTCATTTTCGTGCTCAGCCTGATAGGTTACAACAGAAAATGTCCAAAGGCTCCAAGAAATCTCGGTGAAAGGCTCCAATTTGACGAAATAATCACAGAATCGACATTACAAGCAAATTCTAAGCATTTCTGTGCATTTGTCGCAAAATTCGGTACTTACCACTGAATTGCTTGATGCCCTTGGCCATTTTTTTGCTCAGCCTGACAGGATACAACAAAATATGGCCAAGGGATCCAAGAGGAGTCGGTGAAAGCCTCCAATTTGGCCACATTTGGCCCAAATTTCGACGTTTTGTATGGAAACTGAGCCAAAAACGGGGTTTTGTCGCCAAATCCGGTACTTGCCAGCCTCTCTGTTGATTGTCTTTGTCATTTTCGTGCTCAGCCTGATAGGTTACAACAGAAAATGTCCAAAGGCTCCAAGAAATCTCGGTGAAAGGCTCCAATTTGACGAAATAATCACAGAATCGACATTACAAGCAAATTCTAAGCATTTCTGTGCATTTGTCGCAAAATTCGGTACTTACCACTGAATTGCTTGATGCCCTTGGCCATTTTTTTGCTCAGCCTGACAGGATACAACAAAATATGGCCAAGGGATCCAAGAGGAGTCGGTGAAAGCCTCCAATTTGGCCACATTTGGCCCAAATTTCGACGTTTTGTATGGAAACTGAGCCAAAAACGGGGTTTTGTCGCCAAATCCGGTACTTGCCAGCCTCTCTGTTGATTGTCTTTGTCATTTCCGTGCTCAGCCTGATAGGTTACAACAGAAAATGTCCAAAGGCTCCAAGAAATCTCGGTGAAAGGCTCCAATTTGACGAAATAATCACAGAATCGACATTACAAGCAAATTCTAAGCATTTCTGTGCATTTGTCGCAAAATTCGGTACTTACCACTGAATTGCTTGATGCCCTTGGCCATTTTTTTGCTCAGCCTGACAGGATACAACAAAATATGGCCAAGGGATCCAAGAGGAGTCGGTGAAAGCCTCCAATTTGGCCACATTTGGCCCAAATTTCGACGTTTTGTATGGAAACTGAGCCAAAAACGGGGTTTTGTCGCCAAATCCGGTACTTGCCAGCCTCTCTGTTGATTGTCTTTGTCATTTCCGTGCTCAGCCTGATAGGTTACAACAGAAAATGTCCAAAGGCTCCAAGAAATCTCGGTGAAAGGCTCCAATTTGACGAAATAATCACAGAATCGACATTACAAGCAAATTCTAAGCATTTCTGTGCATTTGTCGCAAAATTCGGTACTTACCACTGAATTGCTTGATGCCCTTGGCCATTTTTTTGCTCAGCCTGACAGGATACAACAAAATATGGCCAAGGGATCCAAGAGGAGTCGGTGAAAGCCTCCAATTTGGCCACATTTGGCCCAAATTTCGACGTTTTGTATGGAAACTGAGCCAAAAACGGGGTTTTGTCGCCAAATCCGGTACTTGCCAGCCTCTCTGTTGATTGTCTTTGTCATTTCCGTGCTCAGCCTGATAGGTTACAACAGAAAATGTCCAAAGGCTCCAAGAAATCTCGGTGAAAGGCTCCAATTTGACGAAATAATCACAGAATCGACATTACAAGCAAATTCTAAGCATTTCTGTGCATTTGTCGCAAAATTCGGTACTTACCACTGAATTGCTTGATGCCCTTGGCCATTTTTTTGCTCAGCCTGACAGGATACAACAAAATATGGCCAAGGGATCCAAGAGGAGTCGGTGAAAGCCTCCAATTTGGCCACATTTGGCCCAAATTTCGACGTTTTGTATGGAAACTGAGCCAAAAACGGGGTTTTGTCGCCAAATCCGGTACTTGCCAGCCTCTCTGTTGATTGTCTTTGTCATTTTCGTGCTCAGCCTGATAGGTTACAACAGAAAATGTCCAAAGGCTCCAAGAAATCTCGGTGAAAGGCTCCAATTTGACGAAATAATCACAGAATCGACATTACAAGCAAATTCTAAGCATTTCTGTGCATTTGTCGCAAAATTCGGTACTTACCACTGAATTGCTTGATGCCCTTGGCCATTTTTTTGCTCAGCCTGACAGGATACAACAAAATATGGCCAAGGGATCCAAGAGGAGTCGGTGAAAGCCTCCAATTTGGCCACATTTGGCCCAAATTTCGACGTTTTGTATGGAAACTGAGCCAAAAACGGGGTTTTGTCGCCAAATCCGGTACTTGCCAGCCTCTCTGTTGATTGTCTTTGTCATTTTCGTGCTCAGCCTGATAGGTTACAACAGAAAATGTCCAAAGGCTCCAAGAAATCTCGGTGAAAGGCTCCAATTTGACGAAATAATCACAGAATCGACATTACAAGCAAATTCTAAGCATTTCTGTGCATTTGTCGCAAAATTCGGTACTTACCACTGAATTGCTTGATGCCCTTGGCCATTTTTTTGCTCAGCCTGACAGGATACAACAAAATATGGCCAAGGGATCCAAGAGGAGTCGGTGAAAGCCTCCAATTTGGCCACATTTGGCCCAAATTTCGACGTTTTGTATGGAAACTGAGCCAAAAACGGGGTTTTGTCGCCAAATCCGGTACTTGCCAGCCTCTCTGTTGATTGTCTTTGTCATTTCCGTGCTCAGCCTGATAGGTTACAACAGAAAATGTCCAAAGGCTCCAAGAAATCTCGGTGAAAGGCTCCAATTTGACGAAATAATCACAGAATCGACATTACAAGCAAATTCTAAGCATTTCTGTGCATTTGTCGCAAAATTCGGTACTTACCACTGAATTGCTTGATGCCCTTGGCCATTTTTTTGCTCAGCCTGACAGGATACAACAAAATATGGCCAAGGGATCCAAGAGGAGTCGGTGAAAGCCTCCAATTTGGCCACATTTGGCCCAAATTTCGACGTTTTGTATGGAAACTGAGCCAAAAACGGGGTTTTGTCGCCAAATCCGGTACTTGCCAGCCTCTCTGTTGATTGTCTTTGTCATTTCCGTGCTCAGCCTGATAGGTTACAACAGAAAATGTCCAAAGGCTCCAAGAAATCTCGGTGAAAGGCTCCAATTTGACGAAATAATCACAGAATCGACATTACAAGCAAATTCTAAGCATTTCTGTGCATTTGTCGCAAAATTCGGTACTTACCACTGAATTGCTTGATGCCCTTGGCCATTTTTTTGCTCAGCCTGACAGGATACAACAAAATATGGCCAAGGGATCCAAGAGGAGTCGGTGAAAGCCTCCAATTTGGCCACATTTGGCCCAAATTTCGACGTTTTGTATGGAAACTGAGCCAAAAACGGGGTTTTGTCGCCAAATCCGGTACTTGCCAGCCTCTCTGTTGATTGTCTTTGTCATTTTCGTGCTCAGCCTGATAGGTTACAACAGAAAATGTCCAAAGGCTCCAAGAAATCTCGGTGAAAGGCTCCAATTTGACGAAATAATCACAGAATCGACATTACAAGCAAATTCTAAGCATTTCTGTGCATTTGTCGCAAAATTCGGTACTTACCACTGAATTGCTTGATGCCCTTGGCCATTTTTTTGCTCAGCCTGACAGGATACAACAAAATATGGCCAAGGGATCCAAGAGGAGTCGGTGAAAGCCTCCAATTTGGCCACATTTGGCCCAAATTTCGACGTTTTGTATGGAAACTGAGCCAAAAACGGGGTTTTGTCGCCAAATCCGGTACTTGCCAGCCTCTCTGTTGATTGTCTTTGTCATTTTCGTGCTCAGCCTGATAGGTTACAACAGAAAATGTCCAAAGGCTCCAAGAAATCTCGGTGAAAGGCTCCAATTTGACGAAATAATCACAGAATCGACATTACAAGCAAATTCTAAGCATTTCTGTGCATTTGTCGCAAAATTCGGTACTTACCACTGAATTGCTTGATGCCCTTGGCCATTTTTTTGCTCAGCCTGACAGGATACAACAAAATATGGCCAAGGGATCCAAGAGGAGTCGGTGAAAGCCTCCAATTTGGCCACATTTGGCCCAAATTTCGACGTTTTGTATGGAAACTGAGCCAAAAACGGGGTTTTGTCGCCAAATCCGGTACTTGCCAGCCTCTCTGTTGATTGTCTTTGTCATTTTCGTGCTCAGCCTGATAGGTTACAACAGAAAATGTCCAAAGGCTCCAAGAAATCTCGGTGAAAGGCTCCAATTTGACGAAATAATCACAGAATCGACATTACAAGCAAATTCTAAGCATTTCTGTGCATTTGTCGCAAAATTCGGTACTTACCACTGAATTGCTTGATGCCCTTGGCCATTTTTTTGCTCAGCCTGACAGGATACAACAAAATATGGCCAAGGGATCCAAGAGGAGTCGGTGAAAGCCTCCAATTTGGCCACATTTGGCCCAAATTTCGACGTTTTGTATGGAAACTGAGCCAAAAACGGGGTTTTGTCGCCAAATCCGGTACTTGCCAGCCTCTCTGTTGATTGTCTTTGTCATTTTCGTGCTCAGCCTGATAGGTTACAACAGAAAATGTCCAAAGGCTCCAAGAAATCTCGGTGAAAGGCTCCAATTTGACGAAATAATCACAGAATCGACATTACAAGCAAATTCTAAGCATTTCTGTGCATTTGTCGCAAAATTCGGTACTTACCACTGAATTGCTTGATGCCCTTGGCCATTTTTTTGCTCAGCCTGACAGGATACAACAAAATATGGCCAAGGGATCCAAGAGGAGTCGGTGAAAGCCTCCAATTTGGCCACATTTGGCCCAAATTTCGACGTTTTGTATGGAAACTGAGCCAAAAACGGGGTTTTGTCGCCAAATCCGGTACTTGCCAGCCTCTCTGTTGATTGTCTTTGTCATTTCCGTGCTCAGCCTGATAGGTTACAACAGAAAATGTCCAAAGGCTCCAAGAAATCTCGGTGAAAGGCTCCAATTTGACGAAATAATCACAGAATCGACATTACAAGCAAATTCTAAGCATTTCTGTGCATTTGTCGCAAAATTCGGTACTTACCACTGAATTGCTTGATGCCCTTGGCCATTTTTTTGCTCAGCCTGACAGGATACAACAAAATATGGCCAAGGGATCCAAGAGGAGTCGGTGAAAGCCTCCAATTTGGCCACATTTGGCCCAAATTTCGACGTTTTGTATGGAAACTGAGCCAAAAACGGGGTTTTGTCGCCAAATCCGGTACTTGCCAGCCTCTCTGTTGATTGTCTTTGTCATTTCCGTGCTCAGCCTGATAGGTTACAACAGAAAATGTCCAAAGGCTCCAAGAAATCTCGGTGAAAGGCTCCAATTTGACGAAATAATCACAGAATCGACATTACAAGCAAATTCTAAGCATTTCTGTGCATTTGTCGCAAAATTCGGTACTTACCACTGAATTGCTTGATGCCCTTGGCCATTTTTTTGCTCAGCCTGACAGGATACAACAAAATATGGCCAAGGGATCCAAGAGGAGTCGGTGAAAGCCTCCAATTTGGCCACATTTGGCCCAAATTTCGACGTTTTGTATGGAAACTGAGCCAAAAACGGGGTTTTGTCGCCAAATCCGGTACTTGCCAGCCTCTCTGTTGATTGTCTTTGTCATTTTCGTGCTCAGCCTGATAGGTTACAACAGAAAATGTCCAAAGGCTCCAAGAAATCTCGGTGAAAGGCTCCAATTTGACGAAATAATCACAGAATCGACATTACAAGCAAATTCTAAGCATTTCTGTGCATTTGTCGCAAAATTCGGTACTTACCACTGAATTGCTTGATGCCCTTGGCCATTTTTTTGCTCAGCCTGACAGGATACAACAAAATATGGCCAAGGGATCCAAGAGGAGTCGGTGAAAGCCTCCAATTTGGCCACATTTGGCCCAAATTTCGACGTTTTGTATGGAAACTGAGCCAAAAACGGGGTTTTGTCGCCAAATCCGGTACTTGCCAGCCTCTCTGTTGATTGTCTTTGTCATTTTCGTGCTCAGCCTGATAGGTTACAACAGAAAATGTCCAAAGGCTCCAAGAAATCTCGGTGAAAGGCTCCAATTTGACGAAATAATCACAGAATCGACATTACAAGCAAATTCTAAGCATTTCTGTGCATTTGTCGCAAAATTCGGTACTTACCACTGAATTGCTTGATGCCCTTGGCCATTTTTTTGCTCAGCCTGACAGGATACAACAAAATATGGCCAAGGGATCCAAGAGGAGTCGGTGAAAGCCTCCAATTTGGCCACATTTGGCCCAAATTTCGACGTTTTGTATGGAAACTGAGCCAAAAACGGGGTTTTGTCGCCAAATCCGGTACTTGCCAGCCTCTCTGTTGATTGTCTTTGTCATTTTCGTGCTCAGCCTGATAGGTTACAACAGAAAATGTCCAAAGGCTCCAAGAAATCTCGGTGAAAGGCTCCAATTTGACGAAATAATCACAGAATCGACATTACAAGCAAATTCTAAGCATTTCTGTGCATTTGTCGCAAAATTCGGTACTTACCACTGAATTGCTTGATGCCCTTGGCCATTTTTTTGCTCAGCCTGACAGGATACAACAAAATATGGCCAAGGGATCCAAGAGGAGTCGGTGAAAGCCTCCAATTTGGCCACATTTGGCCCAAATTTCGACGTTTTGTATGGAAACTGAGCCAAAAACGGGGTTTTGTCGCCAAATCCGGTACTTGCCAGCCTCTCTGTTGATTGTCTTTGTCATTTCCGTGCTCAGCCTGATAGGTTACAACAGAAAATGTCCAAAGGCTCCAAGAAATCTCGGTGAAAGGCTCCAATTTGACGAAATAATCACAGAATCGACATTACAAGCAAATTCTAAGCATTTCTGTGCATTTGTCGCAAAATTCGGTACTTACCACTGAATTGCTTGATGCCCTTGGCCATTTTTTTGCTCAGCCTGACAGGATACAACAAAATATGGCCAAGGGATCCAAGAGGAGTCGGTGAAAGCCTCCAATTTGGCCACATTTGGCCCAAATTTCGACGTTTTGTATGGAAACTGAGCCAAAAACGGGGTTTTGTCGCCAAATCCGGTACTTGCCAGCCTCTCTGTTGATTGTCTTTGTCATTTCCGTGCTCAGCCTGATAGGTTACAACAGAAAATGTCCAAAGGCTCCAAGAAATCTCGGTGAAAGGCTCCAATTTGACGAAATAATCACAGAATCGACATTACAAGCAAATTCTAAGCATTTCTGTGCATTTGTCGCAAAATTCGGTACTTACCACTGAATTGCTTGATGCCCTTGGCCATTTTTTTGCTCAGCCTGACAGGATACAACAAAATATGGCCAAGGGATCCAAGAGGAGTCGGTGAAAGCCTCCAATTTGGCCACATTTGGCCCAAATTTCGACGTTTTGTATGGAAACTGAGCCAAAAACGGGGTTTTGTCGCCAAATCCGGTACTTGCCAGCCTCTCTGTTGATTGTCTTTGTCATTTTCGTGCTCAGCCTGATAGGTTACAACAGAAAATGTCCAAAGGCTCCAAGAAATCTCGGTGAAAGGCTCCAATTTGACGAAATAATCACAGAATCGACATTACAAGCAAATTCTAAGCATTTCTGTGCATTTGTCGCAAAATTCGGTACTTACCACTGAATTGCTTGATGCCCTTGGCCATTTTTTTGCTCAGCCTGACAGGATACAACAAAATATGGCCAAGGGATCCAAGAGGAGTCGGTGAAAGCCTCCAATTTGGCCACATTTGGCCCAAATTTCGACGTTTTGTATGGAAACTGAGCCAAAAACGGGGTTTTGTCGCCAAATCCGGTACTTGCCAGCCTCTCTGTTGATTGTCTTTGTCATTTCCGTGCTCAGCCTGATAGGTTACAACAGAAAATGTCCAAAGGCTCCAAGAAATCTCGGTGAAAGGCTCCAATTTGACGAAATAATCACAGAATCGACATTACAAGCAAATTCTAAGCATTTCTGTGCATTTGTCGCAAAATTCGGTACTTACCAGCCTCTCTATTGATTGTCTTTGTGTTTTTTGTGTTCAGCCTGATAGGTTACAGCAAAAAATGACCGAATGCTCAAAGAAATCTTGGTGATTGGGTCTAATTCGACGAAATAATCACAGAATTGAGATTACTTGGAAGTTTTAAGCATTTCTGTGCATTTGTCGCCTATTTTGGTACTAGTTACTGATTTCCTTGATGCTCTTGGCCATTTTTTTGCTCAGCCTGATAGGATACAAGAAAAAATGAGCAAGGTATCCAAGAGGAGTAATAATTTTTAATTTGGCCACATTTGGTCCAATTTTGACGTTTTGTATCGAAATTGATCAAAAAACGGGGATTTTATATTTCTCTCTTTGTATTTCCGTTAGACTTTTTGTTTTTTGTTATTTTTATAATATTCTTTTTTTGTTTTTTTGATCAATGTTGTTGTTTTTCTCATATATTTGTAATTATTTTTTGTTTTGTTTGGATTTTGAAAATTTGTGCAATTTTTTTGTGTTTTAAAAATCTGTGTCTTCTGGCACTGTTTTTTTGTGTTAATTTCAATGAGTGATGGAATAATGGATTTGAAAACGTCGTTGTAGAGGTGTTCAACGTTAGGCGGGGAAACTCTTTTTTAAAGGTATCTGAAGGTTGTCTTTTTTATTTGAGTGTCCTGGTCTTTTTTATTGATGCTTTCTAGAAATGCTTTTCTTAATGATCTTCTGTTATAACTTTTTTTAGTTCAATATTTTGGCAAGAAATTCAATAAAAGTTTTATGATTAACTGTCCTACAATAATATCAAGTTAGCAATAGATTATACATTTGATTATTTTATAAGAATTGTTTATTATGAGTTTAATAGGATTAAAATATGTAGCTACACTTTCACGTATTTGTATAATAATAGTAAAACACATATTTATTTGTGTCATATATCTATTTGTAAAATACGTATAGTTTACACCCCCAATACATATTAGTATTGAAAGAGAAATCTACTATTTAAGTACTCATTATTTGTAGATAAATCAGACTAACATGGAACTATATTTATATCTAAGTGATATAAGTCACTTAGATTATAGAGTTTCATTATTAAAGCTGTTAAATAGGAAAGCAAAAACACAAACATCAAACATGTGTATTTAAATCATTAAAAAGAAACATTACATCTATCAGACAAATAGAGCAGTTGAAAAATATAAGTATAAATGGTAAAATTGTTAGGAGTGTCTACTAATTCAAACCACATTCATATTTAACTCCTCATTGTCATGGGTTCAAAAAGTGTTCGTAAGATCTTTTTGAAGTGATGAATTCTTTAGCTTAACTAAGGCTCAAACGTGCAATAACGACTCTTTCGATCTCAGAAATTTTGACAGCATATGCAAAAATACATAAACATTTTTAGAAAGTAAGAACAATTCAAACGTATAACAAAAAAAAAACAAATATGTTTAAAGATAATCAATAATTACAACATTGAATAACAAAAATGTATTCTAAAACACAATCAAAACAACAAATAACAACAACACTAATACTAAGAATTTTAAAAGTTTAATGAAAGCAATAAACAATAAAAACAATAACCAATTATAAAAATGATAAGTGATAAAAGGAATTTAATAATATAACTTCATTAACTTAAGTCTAACAAGATAGTAAACAACAACAATAATTAAAAATATTGCAAAATATAATAGAAATCTTAACTATCATTGACAACAACAACAACGAAAACCCTGGCTGAAAAACAGAATAGAAAAACAACATAGAAACATAGAAAACATAACAAAAAAAAAAAAAAAAAAAAAACTTAGAGCACAGCTGTTATGTCTTGTTTCAAAAAATGAACTTGCTCTTGCATGCGTTGGCGTCCCACAAGGAACTCTAAACATTCAAAAATCAACTAAAAGCCGGGGAGGAAGGTGGTAAAACCTCTAGACATGCAAAAGGCATCCTTATTTATTACTTTCAAAAATTCACTTTAATTAAATACGTAGCTCAACATTACCGAATCATTTTCATAAAGTAAACACAAACACCGTAAGAAAATTGATAAATCGTAAACAACATAAACTTTGCAAAGATATAATAGCACGTCTAAAACAGATTTTCTCCCCAGGTCATTCAAGCTATCTAAAGCAACTCTATAAAACAGCTAAATCAAAAAAGCAAAACTAAAACTTACTCAGTTTACTCCTAGTATTTGCAGATTTTGAAACTTGTACCACAGAAGCCCTTTTTATGTTTATTTTCAAAGCCTTCTAACCAAGGTATGTTTCCCATAAGTAGCTCATTAGGGCAGACCTCTTGTAGAAGGATGGACATTAGTGGCAGAGGCGAACTTCTAAGCTCATTGTTTGCCTTAACCAATAATACACCAGGAAACGGCCCACGTGAATGGACCAATTTCATTCTATGCACGCTGGATCCGCACAAACTTAGGAATTTTCGACATTCACGTGACCAAAGGGGAGGGGGTTTTTCTTGCAAAAAATTTAACTCTCTCTCTCTACCCCTCTCGCTCCCCCTCACCCCTCTTACTACGTCGTGCAACCGGAATTTTTTATGCAGGCCTATTTTTTAACGGTTGAATTATTCGTTTAGACTTGTTTTTAATAGAGAAAATGCAATGTTGTTTATGATATATTGTGAATTATTCTTACACGATGTAATGAAAACAAACTTTTATAATTTAAACGTGGAGTTTTAGAATTCATTTAAAGCAAAAAGAAAATATTTTCTAATTTTAGATAAAGTTTTTATATCGTGCCAAAATAATGTTATGTGTATGCTTGTCACAATAATTATCAAGATGAAAATATACATGTATATATATGTATATGTGTATGTATATATATATATATATATATATATATATATATATATATATATATATATATATATATATATATATATATATATATATATATATATATATATATATGAGCGTGAAAGATGGATAAAAGCCATTCCATTTTCTAATTTAGTTGTTACCAATAACATTTATCTGTGAGTTACACTAGCCTCCAAGTTTTGAAACATTTACAGCACATGAAGGAAAATGTCAATCAAAAAAATGCTCTATCTGTTTGGCTTGGAGTACACTTATCTCAAATTCCAATTGCTCGTCCAACTCAAATAACTACCATAATATCTTTAAGTTGCATTAGAAATATATTATATGATGAGTTTATGAAAATCTTAGCTTTGAAACATTTCATAATGGAGTTAAGCGTAATGTTTCTATTTTAACAATCTATCTAATGATAACTGTTGACACCTAGTCTAAGTTTGATAAGAAAATGGACAATAAAAAAGAAGTAATTATGCAACATATTTCAATAATGGGACAAAAAAGTAATTGAAGATAAAATTTATGCATCAGACGTAGTTATATGCTCATTTTGCATATTTTTCATCATAAGGCCAGAAGGATACATTTGTTTTCATTCTACGGATGCGAGATCCACAACATCCTGACATTTTTCTAGTATTGTCATTATTGTTTTATCTTAAAGTTATTTTTAACTTTAGTATTTATCTTTTAATGTTGTTAATAGTTTTAACAAGCTTTAAGTTTTTATTTTTGTTATTTTTACTTGTTCTTCTGTATCATTTTTTTCATCTGTCTCAGTTTTCAAAGTTTCTTTTTTTTTTTTTTTTTACACATACAGTTGCTATGCTTTTGTTGTTTTTACAGAGTTTTTGTTGCTGTTGGTATTTGTTAAAGTTTTTATTTTTCTATGCAATACTTTTAATTATTGCTGTTGTTTATTATCTTTGTTATACTTTTAAGTTAATGTGGTTATTTCATTAAATTCCTCTTATCACTTATCATTTTTGTAATTGATTATTACTTTTATTGTTTATTGTTTTTGTTAAACTTTTTAAATTCTTTGTATTAGTTTTGCTGTTATTTGTTGTTTTTATTGTGTTTCAGAATGCTTTTTTCTTATTCAATGTTGTAATTGTTAATTATCTTTAAATATAGTTTTTTTTGTTGTTGTTTTGTTTTTTTATTTTGATTGTGATGGATTAAAAATTCCAAAAGATAATTCTTGCTGATGAAGTTATTTTGTTAACTTTTTTAAATTGAGTTTGTTTTTGTTTTTTAATTTTTATATTCAAGTTTGGTTATTTTTCATCATAATTATAACTATGATAATAAAATCTATTTAATTGTTATTGCTTAACATTCTTAAATAATAATATATTATTTTAATAATTATATGTTATCATTTAATAGTTTAATTTTATATTTTAATTTATTGATAATTTATTATGAAAAGTTTTTATAATTATTATGAGTAAATGAGGTATTAGATGGTGTGCATTATATGATGCATCATGTGGTCATTTTTTTTAAAAAAAAAACAAACTTTAGCATCTAAATAATATTTATATTATGACAAAATTGCTTATAATTGTTATCAAATAATATTTATGTGCACTTTTTTTTATCTTATCAAGCAACTCATGTGTTTAAGTTTGAAAAAGAAATAAGTAAGTGAATTATTTAAAAAAAAAAAAAAGAAAAAGAAATTAAAGTAAACAACATCCTCTAATAAAATTTTTATTCATTTTAAAAATAATTGCATTTAGCGTTTTAAGGTATCATGGGGCCTAAAAGAATATTTGTGTATTTTGTGGTGCAGCAAAAAAATATGCAGCATCAAACTTTATACAAATAGACATAGACTGTAAAAATGGACATATACTGTTTATATTCATTAACAATGGTGAATCACAAAAAACAACTATCACACAACTCAATAAGCTTTATGGCTTCAAGATTTATAGAAGTCATATTGAACTACTTGTTAGAGAATCAAAATATGGGCTTGCCAATTTTCAAGAGATTCTAAACATTTTATTGACTTTTACAATGTGCTTTTCTTGTGTCAAATAACAGTATCGCCAGCAACACATTCATTTCAATCAACCCCTAAGTCAAGTAACACTGTTTCATCTTTGTCAGTTAACTCATCTAAACATATAAGTGTTTTACCTTTATCTGATTCAAGACCATTATTCAGATTAAGAGCTGACCAGTTGTCTCCTAGAACAAATGTCCTAAAATGATGGTTTAGTATTTTGGCGAATAATATTACTACCAAAATGTGAAAGCATAGAGAGGATGTGAAGGTGTTAAGGGAAAATATTAAACTAAGGGCAAGATTTAAACATCTGAATGAGACTATTGCTCACAAAGACAAGATAATTAAAAGTTTGAGGAATAAATGAAAACTGCAATGTTTAAAGTTAGTTGTAAAAAAACAGTATGCTGACAATTATTTTTTTATACTTACTGTTGTTAATGTTTTTGAGTTTCCTTCTTATTACAATATTATTATCATTTTTATAACTTTTGTTATACTTGTTACTCTTTTTTCTTTTTTTTTTATTGTTACTTTTTTATATATGATGTATATTTTTAACATTATTTTTTATTATCGTCATTATCATTATTATTATTATTATTGTTATTTGTTTACATTATGTATATTTTTATCATTGTTTTTGTTATTCTTAATATTATTCTTATTTTTATTCTTATTCTTATTTTAGTTAATGTTATTCTTATTGTTATTATTATTTTTATTCTTGTTGTTATTATTATTATTCTGTTTTTCTTTTTTTTAAATTCTTCTCTTTATTTGTTGCTATAATTATTTTTCTTTTAATTTATTTTATTATTTATATTTATATTTTCATTTAAAATATTCCTATTTTAATTATTTTTCTTCTTATCATTTTTGTTAAT
Organism: Hydra viridissima; assembly: GCF_058129835.1. NCBI lineage: Eukaryota > Metazoa > Cnidaria > Hydrozoa > Anthoathecata > Hydridae > Hydra > Hydra viridissima. Next base: position 9,213,060 of record NW_028324303.1, read on the forward strand.
ATTTATGTTTTTATAGTTAACATTGTATTTTTTATTCTTTTTATTATTGTATTGTTATTTGTAATACAATTCCTTTTTTTATTATTGTTACTTTTATTAATAGTGATTTTATATTGTCTTTATTCTTCGTTTTTTTTTAAATTATTATTATAATTAAATTTTTTATTTTTGTTATTATTGCAATTATAATTATTACTTTTATTGTTGCTATTAGTTTCATTATATCATTACTTTTTTAAAATTAAATTTGCTCTTCATATTGTTATTCTTTTTATTCTTCTTCTTATTACTCTCATTGTTGTTATTATACTTATTGTTATCATTCTTCCTCATTTTTTTGTCATATTTTGTAACTGTTAAATTTTCTTTTTGCTGTTATTATGATTATCATTGTTTTGATTATGTTTCCTTTTGGTTACAATTATTTCTAACTTTATTTTCTTTTTATTAAATATGTTCTTATTATTATTCTTTTTATTTGTCCTGTTATTTTTATTCCTCTTATTGTTAATATACTTATTGTTATTATTGTTCCTCTTTTTTTTTTGTTTAAATATTTTTTGATTGTTATTTTTCTTTTTATGGTTATTATAATTATTATTGTTATGGTTGTTATTTTATATATTATCATTATTTTTGTTATCATTACTCCAGTTATTTTTGTTTTTCTTGTTTTTAATATTACTATTACTATTTATATTTTTATCAATATTTTTGTTATTATTCATTTCATGATTTTTTATTTTTTATTATTGTTATTATTCTTATTATTACTGTTACTATCCTTATTGTATTTTTTTTTTTTTTTACTCTTTTTTTTATTAATAATTTTATATTTGTTTTTTTATTGTTTTATTATCATTATTTTTATAATTTTTGTTATCCTTATTACTCCTTTTCTTTTTTTTATTGTTTTTTTTATTGTTTTTTTTTTTGTTACATTTTGTATATTTTATTGTTATTTTTGGTGACAGCTAGTTTATCATCTGGTTCCTATTTTCAGGTGATTTTTTGATGACTTTTTTTTTTTCTCACAGTCCATTACAATAAGTCTGTTTCATAATGGTTTAATATGCAAGTTGTTTACTCATAAAAAATTTGCTTTTATCATAAATTAGGGTTTGAATTATTTTTTATATCAAAATTTTAATTTCTTATTTTTCGGGTAGTTCATTAAATAAGTAATGTTTATAATCAAGTACTGAATGTGCTTATTTTCCCATGGCTTACAATAACTTTCGAACTCAAAAGAAATTATAATTTACGCAAGTTTCTTTCTGGTGAGTCAATTTTGAAATATCTTATATTGCTTTTGATTTTGTTTTTCAGTCCATATTTAATTGAAAATAATTCAAGTTGTTGTAATAAAAAGCTTATTAATTTTATTTGCAACAGTAATACAGGTACTCTGTAAAGTTATTTTCTTCCATTTCAAATTAGTTACTTCTTTAAAGAAAATTTCAATTCAATTTCTTTAAAGAAAATTTCAATTCAATTTCTTTAAAGAAAATTTCAATTCAATTTCTTTAAAGAAAATTTCAATTCAATTTCTTTAAAGAAAATTTCAATTCAATTTCTTTAAAGAAAATTTCAATTCAATTTCTTTAAAGAAAATTTCAATTCAATTTCTTTAAAGAAAATTTCAATTCAATTTCTTTAAAGAAAATTTCAATTCAATTTCTTTAAAGAAAATTTCAATTCAATTTCTTTAAAGAAAATTTCAATTCAATTTCTTTAAAGAAAATTTCAATTCAATTTCTTTAAAGAAAATTTCAAATTAGCAACTTCTTTAAAGAAAAAAAAGTGAGCTGATTATTACTTCAAAATATATAATTCAGTTAATGTTGTGCTTGTCGTCTTCATTCAATATTGCATATTTACACTACTACTTAAGTAGTGCAAATGCATGAGTATTTTTTTATCTATACATTTTCTTTGTTATTTTCTTAAATTTTTATTCTAGTACATACTAAAAATTTATTTTTATGCAATTCTTTTATTCCAACTCTGTACACTTGCTTACTATAGGAATTGTAGTAAAGTTTACAGCATTTCCCAGAAATAGCAATAAAATGAGTAAAACTTGCTTTTCTCTGCCATTTTGAGCGGAGTATCTTAAGATATGTGGCTGACTCCTCTTTTTCCATTTTATTAATGTAGTGATACTACATTTTGTTTATGAATGAAGCAGAATCTTTAGACATCATTTAGCTTTTGCAAATAAAGCATAGCTGAAACTTTGCTTTCCCTGAAGCCATGTTTTTGTTAATGAGTTTTAGTGCAAATGAGTTTAGCAATATGCCAAAAATGAAAGAATTTTTAATCAAGATGCGTTTAAAAAGAAAAGTAAAATCAAAATGCATTTAACAAAAATACAGAGATAAAGTCCACTACAACATGAAGATTTCTAACATCAAAAAATGGAAACAATTTATATTTATTTAAAAAAGTAAAAAATCGTGCCAAATAAATTTTACATTCAAATTAGTGAATATACTTTAAACAGCGATTACTTTTAAAACACACTTTATTATTTTACTTTATTTTTATCTAAATGATTTAATTGAATTGTTTTTAAAAATAAGTTATTTAAAGAATTAGTTATAATATTAGTAGTAATTATTACTTGCTAAATTATCAACTGATTTTCTGTCAATGTTTAAAATAGGGGAACAAAATAGTTCTAGCCTAAAAAATAATTTTCAGTCAAAAAAAGTAAAAGAAACAAATTAAAAATCTGTTTTCAGTTTTTTTAGTTGCCATTGCATATGATCATGTGAATGTGACCTTAAGTTTGTCTCCATGGCTTCTTGAACCTCTTCCTTTGTCTGAAAATCCAAATCCTTGTGATAAAATTCAAATGAAGAGAAAGCATATCTGTCCAACAAGTTAAAGTTTAGTACAAGAGTTTATAGGCAATTAGCTAAGAAAAATTATTCAAAGTATTCAAGCCATGGCAGACCACTGACTATACAATACTTGTGTTGCAAATACTGCCACTCAAAAAATTTAATGACTTCTTTTGCAGTTGCATTGAAACCCTTACATATTTCAAAAACACAAAGTAAATACTTAAAAAAAATGTAAAGAAAATTTTAAGAAAAAGAAATGAATAATTTTAGAAGATTTTGCTGAAAAATATCAATATGTTGTCCTGGATGAGGTTAAAAGTTATCACTGGAGCAAAAGTTATTTGCCACATTTTATCTATTGCACTTTACTTTATAGAAAAAAACTTTCTCTAACAAAAATCTTTTTGTTACTTTTAAGAAAATGTTGATCACAACACAGGGTTTGTTTACAAAATTTAAGAATAAAAAGTTAGATATGTAAAAGAAAATTTATCTGATGTATCTTGTGTGAAGTACTCTTCCAATGGTTGTTGGAAAGCAATAAGTTATAAATAACAAGCATTGATGCAATTACTGAGGTATTCAATATTATTCCAAAAAAGATAATGATAAAGAGATTTCTTTAAACATTAAAAAAGTTCTTAACAATATTGAATAGTACACTGTTTTTGAAACTCAAACTTATCATTTAAAATGATTTTTTAATAAAGTTTTCATAATATTTTTTCTTAAAAATTATGAAGATAATCTAGCAAGCATGTTTGTTGTCTTAACATCTTTTTAAAAGAAATGATCTGCTTTTTTTTTATTGTTTTCATTTTTATATCAACATTCCATGTACATTTTGATAATAATTTAACCATAACCTAGGGTTTTTTGTTCCTTGTCTTTAAAGCCTCTCTGTGGGATAAACAGGAAAGAGTAAGAAACCTTAATATATTGATATAGTTCTTTTATGAAATACATTAATGAGTAGTTCTTTAAAAGCTTTTACAACATTATACTTTAAAAAATTACTGTAAAACATTTTTTTTCGTTAACTAGTTATTTAAAAAATTTCGTTAACAGTTATTAAAAAAATTTCTGAGCTTAATTAAGCCAAGTGATACCACTGCTCTTTGCCAAGTAAAATTTACAAAATTATTCAAAGAAACAAATTAAGTAGTGTTGAAGAAGGATTAGTATAAATGCAAAAGAAAAATGCTTAAATTAATACAATTAAAAGTGTTCTTAAGTTTAGAGTTATAGTTTTCTATCTGCTGAACCTTCATATTTCATATTGGATAAACTCTGAAAAGTATGAAAATTGCATATTGTTCGTATGCTTTTATAACATCCTGTCACACTGAAAATTTTTTATTAAAAAATGTTTAGTTTAAAATGTTTAGTTTTTTGTTTTTCCTAAGAATTTTTTTTATCTCAAAGCATAGTTTTTCTAGTGTTAAAGTATGTCTCATTTTGACCCTCAGCTTAGGAAATATTTGACAGTTTTACAAATCAAGAAAAATGTTAATATCTGTGTATTAAAGTGATTTGTACTAAAATAGTCTTGGTATTAAGGTAAAAAAAATTTACATTCATCGAGTAATTCATAGCTGAATTACTGTAATGCTTTGGAGAATTAGATTTAACTTAAACTTTCAGACAGAAGGATACATTTTTTGTGTTGCTACAGTGGTCGGCCATCACATTAGGACCACACGTTTTTTTTACAATTTTTTTCAAATATGTTGCTTAAACCTGCATATGAGAAAATAAATATATATCTTTTTGTTACATGTCAAGTTATTTCTATTCTTAGTGATATTTAATAAAAGTTTATCAATTGGCAACTCTGGCTGTCAGCAATCACCTGTCATAATCAAATTGGTGCATATCGGACAACTTAAGGTTATTTTTAGTTGTTAGTTTGATTGAAGTTTAAATATGATTTATTTTAATTTCAAGCATCTGATTTATTTAATTAATTTTTTTTTTTGAACTTAATAATAATCAGTAAGTCATTAATTTTAAATAAAGGATTTTATGTTTTTTTTCCTGTTTATGGAAAGACACCAAATAATAGTCTTTTTTAAAGTTATTAATTTAAATTTTCAGCTATGGGTAAAAAATGTGATATGATACCAACAAAAGTTAGTCAAATTAGATGTCTTTTACAGAATACAAAATATTCTCAGCAAAAAGTTGCACAAATTGTAAAGGTTTCTCACCAATCCATAATGCCAGTGAGAAAAAAAAATGATACAGGGGAAGAGTTTGGCCCAAGGAGACCTCCTACTAAACGAAAGACAACACCAAGAGCAGATCGTATTATCCGGAATATATGCCTGGAAAACAGAAAAAAGCCACAAAATTTATTGACTAAGCTTATCCATGAAGCTGGTATTGCTATGTCAGACCGGACCATTCGTAGAAGGCTGAAGGAAGAGGGATTGATGTGTCATCGCCCAGCCAAGAAACCAAAACTGACTTCACTCTTGAAAAAAAAGAGACTGGAGTGGGCTCGAAACTATCGTCACTGGCTGTTGAGGATTGGGGAAAAGTATTTTTATTTGCATTCATATTCGTAAAATATTTTAAATATATTCATAAATATTATTATTTAAAATAAGCATTATTTTAGATTTGCTTCTCTGATGAATCAACTTTTCAAGTAATGATGGACAAAACAGCTTTTGTTCGTCGTAGAACAAACGAAAAGTTTCATCCTGACTGCATTGTGGAAACAGTCAAGCATCCAGCTTCAGTAATGATGTGGTCTGTCATTTGTGGGCAAGGAGCAGGGCGTCTCTACAAAGTAGTTGTCACAATGAGGCAGGACCAGTATAAAGAAGTTCTGGAGAACCAGTTGCTTCCTCAAATGGCAGATTGGTCTAAAAATGTCAAAAAAATTCAAAAGAAGTCCAAAAATGTCAAAAATCTTATATTTATGCAAGATGGTGCAACTTGCCACACAGCAAAAAGTGTTATGGCTTTTTTAAAACAGAAAAAAGTAGATGTATTGCCATGGCCAGGCAACTCACCTGATCTTAACCCCATAGAAAACATTTGGGAAATAGTAAAGCGAGATGTTGGAAAAA